>NW_012118376.1:7223411-7242387 GCF_000951035.1 Colobus angolensis palliatus
TTACCCTTTCTTTATTCCGTATTTTCCAAACATTTTCTCCCAGTTTGGACTTCTTGTTTTAAGTCTGTTAATAGTATATTTAACCATTCAGGAGAATTACATTTCTATGTAGTCAAATATGTCGATATTTCCTATGTCTTTTGTGTTTTATTTAGAAAGGACTTCTTCACCAACTGATAAAACAGTTCTCTTTTCAACTTTCAGCACTTTAATCCACCTTGAATTAATTTTTGGTTTATATTATGATGTCTGAAAACTTCTGAAATTTGGTGAAAGACATAAACCTACAGATTCAAGAAGCTGAGTGAATTTTTAACAAAGGAGCCAAAACAGTTAAATGGGAAGAAGGTAGTTATTTTTTAACAAATAGTGCTGAAACAACAGGGTATTCACATGCAAAAGAATAAAGTTGGACGTCTGCTTCACACCATATACAAAAATTAACTCAAAATGGATCATAGAACAAAATTTAAGTGCTAAAACTATAAAATTATCAGAAGTAAATATGGAAGTAAAGTTTTGTGACCTGGAGTTAGGAAAAGACTTACATATGACACCAAAAACACAAGCAACAAAAGAAAAAGTAAATAAGTTGGATTTCATCAAAATTTTAAACTTTCATGCTTCAAGTGGCACCATCAAGAAAGAAAATGAAAAGAACACATAGAATGGGAGAAAATATTTGCAAATCACATATACAATAAGAGATTTATATTTAGTATAGATAAAAACTCTTGTACCTCAATAATAAAAAACAACCTAATTAAAAATGGAGAAAGGATCTGTATAGACATTTCTTCAAATAAGATACACAAATGATGAATATGCTTATGAGAAGAAGCTCAACATTAGCTACTAGGGAAATGCAAATCAAAACAAGGAGACACCACTTCACACTCATTAGAATATCTATAGCATGAAGTACAGGTAACAAGTATTGGGGAGGATATGGAGAAATTGGAACCCCATACACTGCTGGTGGGAATGTAAAATGCTACAGCTGCTCCGGAAAACAGTGTGGCAGTTCCTCAAACAATTAAATATAGAGTTACTCTATGACTCAGGAATTCTACTCCAAATAAAAGAAAACATATGTCTACACAAAAAGTGGTACAAAAAACAGGATTATTTGTAATTATTTGTAATGTCCAAAAAGTGGTACAACTCAAATGTTCATCAATTGATTAATGAATAAACAAAATATACTGTATATATACATATTATATATATATATACACAATTGACTATTAATTGGTACTAAAAAGGAATAAAGTGCTAATACATGCCAGAGTATGACTCAACCTTGAAAGCATTATGCTTTCTTTAAGTAAAAGAAGCCAGTTACAAAAGCCACATGTTACATGATTATGTGAAAGTCTAAAATAAGCAAATACATAGAGACAAAGTATGTCAGTGGTTTCCAAGGGTCAGGAGGGGAAATAGTGATTACTAATAGGTATAGGGTTTCTTTTCTAGGTGATTAAAGTGTTCTAAAATTAGATAGTGGAGGTTACACAATGTTGTGGATCTAAAAACCACTGAATTATAAACTTTAAAAGGGTGAGTTTTATGGTTAAAAATTATATGTCAATAAAACTGTTACCAAAAAAAAAGACAAATGAAACCTAATAGGATAAACTCAAAGAGATTTCATGCCAAGATGTATCATTCAACTTTTGAAAACTAAGAACATAGAAAAAATTGTTAAAAGCAGAGTGCAAGAAATGACACCTTACTTGTAAGGGAAAAGCAATTTGAATGACAGTGGATCTCACATCAGAAACCATGGACTCCATAAGGAAGTGACACAACATCTTTCAAGTGCTGAGAGGAAAAAATTGTCGACCCAAATCTAATATCCAGCAAAAAAAATCCTTTAGGAATGGAAGGAAAAATAATGACGTTCTCAGATGAAGGGAAACTAAGAGATTTTGTCACTAGCAGTTTTTTTCTAAAAGCATGACTACAGAAATTTCTTTAAACAAAAAGGAAATTATGAAAGAAAGAATATTGGAACATTAAGTGCAAAGAAAAAACACACTAAGTAAAAATATGAGTCAATATAATAGGCTCCCCTTCTCCTCCTGAGGGGTTAAAGCAGAAATTTTAACATCTGATTTGGTAGAGAGAACACTTAGGACAATCATATTATAAAAGGAAAAAGGTAAGGAACTATAAAGGGAAATAAGGTTTCTACACTTCACTTGAACTGGCAAAATTACACCACAAGTACACGAGGATAGGTTTGATATCGATATTGACTTAGTCCACTTATGCTGTTATATCACAATACCTGAGACTGAGTAATTTAGAATAAACTGAAATTTATTTTCTCACAGTTCTGGAAACTGGGAAGTCCTAGATCAAGGCATCGGCATCTGTTGTCTGCTGAAGACCCTCTTGTTGCCTGAAGCCTCTTTTATAAGGGCCTTAATAACATTAATGAGGAAGAACTTTCATGACTTAATTACCTCTTAAAAACTTTACTACCTAATACCATCACATTTGCAATGCCTGAATTTTGGAAGGGACACATTTAAACCATAGCAAATATATGAAAAAATTTAAATTATAAAAATATGTATAATTTTAATACCTAAAGCAACTAGAAAAAAAGAAACAGATACACTCAAAAACAAAAATTAATATGGAATTCTAAAAAGTAACCCACAGGAAGTAACCCACAAGAAGATAAGGAAAAGAAAACAGAGAAATGAAAAACAGAGAGAATAGACAGAAAACAAAATATAAAATAACTGATTTAAGCTCTAACATATCTGTAATTACATTCAACATAAACGGAAAAAAGGATTGTTGGAGGTGGGTGGCAAGATGGCCGAATAGGAAGAGCTCCAGTCTGCAGCTCCCAGCGAGATCAAGGCAGAAGGTGGGTGATTTCTGCATTTTCAACTGAGGTACCTGGCTCATCTCATTGGGACTGGTTAGATAGTGGGTGCAGCCCACGGAGGATGAGTTGAAACAGGGTGGGGTATTGCCTCCCCCAGAAAGTGCAAGGGGTTGGGCAACTCTCTCCCCTAGTCAAGGGAAGCCATGAGGAATGGTACATTCTGGCCCAGATACTATGCTTTTCCCACAGTCTTTGCAACCCGCAGACCAGGAGATTCCCTTAGCTCCCTATATCACCAGGGCCCTGGGTTTCACGCACAAATCTGGGTGGCCATTTGGGCAGACATTGAACTAGCTGCAGGAGTTTTTTTTTCATACCCCAGTGGCGCCTGGAATACCAGCGAGACAAAAGTGTGCACTCCCCTGGAAAGGGGGCCGAAGCCAGGGAGTCAAGTGGTCTAGCTCAGTGGATCCCACCCCCCCAGAACCCAGCAAGCTAATACTCACTGGCTTGAAATTTTGCTGCCAGCACAGCAGTCTGAAGTAGACCTGGGATGTTTAAGCTTGGTGGGGGAAGGGGTGTCTGCCATTACTGAGGCTTCAGTACATGGTTTTCCCCTCACAGTGTAAACAAAGCCTCCAGGAGGTTCCAACTCGGCGGACCCACCGCAGCTTGGCAAAGCCGCGGTAGCCAGACTGCCTCTCTAGATTTCTCATCTCTGAGCAGGGCATCGCTGAAAGAAAGGCAGCAGCCCCAGTCAGGGGCTGATAGATAAAACTCCCATCTCCCTGGGATGGAGCACCTGGGGGAAGGAGCGGCTATGGGTGCAGCTTTAGCAGACTTAAACCTTCCTGCCTGTGGGCTCTGAAGAGAGCAGCGGATCTTTCAGCACAGTGCTTGAGCTCTGCTAAGGGACAGACTGCCTCCTCAAGTGGGTTCCTGAGCCTCGTGCCTCCTGACTGGGAGACACCTCCCAGCAGGTGTCAACAGACACCTCATGCAGGAGAGCTCCAGCTGGCATCTGGCAGGTTCCCCTCTGGGATGAAGCTTCCAGAGGAAGGAAAAGGCAGCAATCTTTGCTGTTCTGCAGTCTCTGCTGGTGATACCCAGGCACACAGAATCTGGAGTGGACTTCCAGCAAACTCCAGCAAACCTGCAGCAGAGGGGCCTGACTGTAACAAACAGAAAGAAATAGCATCAACATCAACAAAAAGGACATCCACACAAAAACCGCATCCAAAGGTCACCAACATCAAAGACCAAAGGTATATAAATCCACAAAGGTGAGGAAAAACCAGCGCAAAAAGGCTAAAAATTCCAAAAATCAGAATGCCTCTTCTCTTCCAAAGGATCACAACTCTTTGCCAGCAAGGGAACAAAACTGGACACAGAATGAATTTGACAAATTGGACAGAAGTAGGCTTCAGAGGGTGGGTAATAACAAACTCCTCCAAGCTAAAGGAGCATGTTCTAACCCAACACAAGGAAGCTGAGAACCTTGAAAAAAGGTTAGATGAATTGCTAACTAGAATAACCAGTTTAGAGAAGGATATAAATGACCTGATGGAGCTGAGAAACGCAGCACGAGAACTTCGTGAAGCATGCACAAGTATCAACAGCCGAATCAATCAAGCAGAAGAAAGGCTATCAGAGATGAAAGATCAACTTAATGAAATAGAGCGTGAAGACAAGACTAGAGAAAAAAGAATGAAAAGGAATGAACAAAGCCTCTAAGAAATGTGGGACTAGGTGAAAAGACCAAACCTACATTTGATTGGTGTACCTAAAAGTGACGGGGAGAATGGAACGAAGTTGGAAAACACTCTTCAGAATATTATCCAGGAGAACTTCCCCAGCCTATCAAGACAAGCCAACATTCAAATTCAGGAAATACAGAGAACACCATGAAGATACTCCTCGAGAAGAGCAACCCAAGACACATAATTGTCAGATTCACCATGGTTGAAATGAAGGTAAAAATTTTAAGGGCAGCCAGAGAAGAAGGTCAGGTTACCCGCAAAGGGAAGCCTATTATACTAACAGTAGATCTCTCTGAAGAAACACTACAGGCCAGAAGAGAGTGGGGGCTAATATCAACATTCTTAAAGCAAAGAATTTTCAACCCAGAATTTCATATCCAGCCAAACTAATTTTCATAAGTGAAGGAGAAATAAAATCCTTTACAGACAACCACCAGGCCTGCCCTACAAGAGATCCTGAAGGAAGCACTAAACATGGAAAGGAACAACTGGTACCAGCCGCTGCAAAAACATACCAAATTGTAAAGACTATCAACACTATGAAGAAACTGCATCAACTAACAGGCAAAATAACCAGCTAGCATCATAATGACAGGATCAAATTCACACATAACAATATTAACCTTAAATGTAAATGGACTAACTGCCCCAATTAAAAGACACAAACTGGCAAATTGGATAAAGAGTCAAGACCTATTGGTGTGCTATATTTAGGAGACCCATCTCACGTGCAAAGACACACAGTCTAGGGAACAATGCAACAAGAAGAGCTAACTGTCCTAAATATACATGCACCCAATACAGGAGCACCCAGATTCATAAAGCAAGTTCTTAGAGACCTCCAAAGAGACTTAGACTCCCACACAATAATAGTGGGAGGCTTTAACACCCGACTGTCAATATTAGACAGATCAACGAGACAGAAAATTAACAAGGATATTCAGGACTTGAACTCAGCTCTGGACCAAGCAGAGCTAATAGACATCTATAGAACTCTTCACCCCAAATTGACAGAATATATGTTCTTCTCAGCACCACATCACACTTATTCTAAAATTGACCACATAATTGGAAGTAAAACACTCCTCAGCAAATGCAAAAGAATGGAAATCATAACAAGCGGTCTCTCAGACCACAGTACAATCAAATTAGAGCTCAGGATTAAGAAACTCACTCAAAACCACACAACTACATGGAAACTGAACAACCTGCTCCCGAATGACTACTGGGTAAATAATGAAATTAAGGCAGAAATAAGTTCTTGGAGACCAATGAGAACAAAGACACAATGTACCAGAATCTCTGGAACGCAGCTGAAGCAGTGTTTAGAATGAAATTTATAGCACTAAATACCCAAAGAAGAAAGTGGGAAAAGTCTAAAATCAACACTCTAACAACACAATTAAAAGAGTTAGAGAAGAGGGGGCAGGCAGATTCAAAAGCTAGCTGAAGACAAGAAATAACTAGGATCAGGGTGGAACTGAGGGAGATAAAACACCAAAAACCCTTCAAAAAGTCAATGAATCCAGGAATTGGTTTTTTGAAAAGATTAACAAAATAGATGGACTGCTAGCTGGATTAATAGGGAACAAAGGAGAGAAGAATCCAATGGACACAATAGAGAATGATGGGGTGTCACCACTGATCCCACAGAGATACGAACTACCATCAGGGAATACTATAAACACCTCTGTGTAAATAAACTGGAAAGTCTGGAAGAATCGGATAAATTTCTGGATACATACACCCTCCCAGAACTAAACTGGGAGGAGATCGAATCCCTGAGTAGACCAATGACAAGTTCTGAAATTGAGGTGGTAATTAATAGCCTGCCAACCAAGCAAAGCCCAGGACAGATTCACAGCCATATTCTACCAGGGGTGCAGAAAGGAGCTGGTAGCATTCCTTCTGAAACTGTTCTGAACAATGGAAAAAGAGGGGCTCCTCCTTAGCTCATTTTATGAGGCCGGAACCATCCTGTTGCCAAGACCTGGCAGAGACACAACAGAAAAAGGAAATTTTGAGCCAATGTCCCTGGTGAACATCGATGCGAAAATCTTCAATAAAATGCTGGTGGGCTGAGTTCAGCATCACATCAAGAAGCTTATCCACCATGACTGGATCAGCTTCATCCCTGGGGTGCAAGGCTGGTTCAAAATACGCAGGTCAATGAACGTGGTCCATCACATGGGCAGAGCCAGTGACAAAGGCCACATGATTGTCTTAGTGGATGCGGAGGGGGCCTTTGATAGAGTTTGGCACCCCTTCATGCCGGAAACTCTCAATAAACTAGGTATTGATCGAACGTATCTCCAAATAATGGGAGCTGTTTATGACAAACCCACAGCCAATGTCATGCTGAATGGGCAGGGGCTGGAAGCATTACCTTTGAAAACCAGCACAAGACGGTGGTGCCCTCTCTCACCACTCCTATTCAATATAGTATTGGAAGATCTGCCCAGGCAAGTCAGGCAGGAGAAAGAAATGGGGGGTGTTCAGACAGGAAGAGAGGAAGTCAAATCGTCTCTGTTTGCAGATGACATGACTGTGTATTTGGAAAACCCCATTGTCTCAACCCAAGATCTCCTTAGGCTGATGAGCAATTTTGGCAGTCTCAGGATACAAAATCAATGTGCAAAAATTGCAGGCATTCCTATACACCGATAATAGACAAGCAGCGAACCAGTTCATGAGTGAAGTCCCATTCACAATTGCTACAAGCAGAGTAGAATATCTAGGAATACAATTACAGGGGATGTGAAGGACCTCTTTGAGGAGAGCTGCAAGCCACTGCTCAAGGAGATAGGAGAGGACACAAATGGAGTGTTCCATGCTCCTGGATGGGAAGAATCAATATTGTAGAAATGGTCATACTACCCAAAGTAATTTATCTATGCAATGTTATCCCCATCAAGCTACCATTGACTTTATTCACAATTAGAAAAAACTACTTTAAATTTCATATGGAACCAAAAAGGAGCCCATATAGCCAAGACAATCCTAAGCAAAAAGAGCAAAGCTAGAGGCATCATGCTACCTGACTTCAAACTATACTACAAGTCTACAGTAACCAAAACTGCATGGTACTGGTACCAAAATAGATATATAGGCCAATGGAACAGAACAGAGACCTCAGAAATAATGCCACATATCTACAACCTTCTGATCTTTGACAAACCTTGTAAAAACAAGCAATGGGGAAAGGATTCCCTATTTAATAAATGGTGTTGGGAAAAATGGCTAGCCATATGCAGAAAACTGAAACTGGACCCCTTCCTTACACCTTATATAAAAATTAACTGAAGATGAACTAAAGACTTAAATGTAAGACCAAAAACCGTAAAAACCCTAGAAAACCTAGGCAATACCATTTAGGACATAGGCATGGGCAAAGACTTCATGTTTAAAACACCAAAAGCAATGGCAACAAAAGCCAAAATTGACAAATGGGATCTAGTTACACTAAGGAACTTCTCTACAGCAAAAGAAACTATCATCACAGTGAATAGGCAACCTACAGAATGGGAGAAAATTTTTGCAATCTATCCATCTGACAAAGGGTTAACATCCAGAATCTTCAAGGAACTTAAACAAATTTACAAGAAAAAAGACAAACAACCCCATCAAAAAGTGGGTGAAGTATATGAACAGACACTTCTCAAAAGAAGACATTTATGAAGCCAAGAAACATATGAAAAAAAGCTCATCATCACTGGTCATTAGAGAAATGCAAATCAAAACCACAGTGAGATACCATCTCATGACAGAATACCCATCATTAAAAAATCAGGAAACAACAGATGCTGGAGAGGATGTGGAGAAATAGGAACAGTTTTACACTGTTGGTGGGAGTGTAAATTAGTTCAACCATTGTGGAAGACAATGTGACAATTCCTCAAGGATGTAGAACAAGAAATACCATTTGACCCAGCAATCCCATTACTGGGTATGTACCCAAAGGATTATAAATCATTCTACTATAAAGACACATGGACACGTATGTTTATTGCAGCACTATTCACAATAGCAAAGACTTGGAGCTGACTCAAATTCCCATCAATGATAGACTGGATAAAGAAAATATGGCACATATACGCCATGTAATACTATGCAGCCATAAAAAAGAATGAGTTCATGTCCTTTGCAGGGACATGGATGAAGCTGGAAACTATCATTCTCAGCAAACTAACACAGGAACAGAAAACCAAACACTGCATGTTCTCACTCATAAGTGGGAGTGGAACAATGAGAACACACGGACACAGGGAGGGGAACATCACACACTGGGGCCTGTCTGGGGGTGGGGGACTCGGGGAGGGATAGCATCAGGAGAAATAACTAATGTAGATGATGGGTTGATGGGTGCAGCAAACCATCATGGCACGTGTATACCTATGTAATAAATCTGTACATTCTGCATATGTATCCCAGAAAGTAAAGTAAAATAAAAACAAACAAGCAAACAAAAAACCAAAACATAAATGATCTACAACATTGTATTTTGACTGGCAGAATGGATTAGAAAATATGAACCACGTATATGCTTTCTATAAGAAACTCACTTCAAGTATAACAATATAGGCAAGTAGAAAGTAAAAGAATGAAAAAAAGATATGTGATGTAATAATTAACCAAAAGAAAGTAGGAGTGGCTATGTTGATATCACATACAGCATATTTCAGAGCAAAGAAAAGTACCAGAGTCAAGGAGAGATATTATATAATAATATAGGGTCAACCCACCAAAAAGACAGCAATTGTAAATGTGTCTGCACCAAATAACAGCTTCGAACTAGTGAAACAGGAAAAGTCCCCTTGTCCCCCTCTCAGGGCGTGTAATGTGGGTGTGGCTCGTTTCCTCAGTTCCCTGCTGGTCAAACCTCTGGGGAGCATACAGATGGTCAAGCTATCGGCCTCCATCCCCACGGTAGTGTCTAGGGGTGAATGTTTCCAGCTGAACCCCCAGTGGGCATGTGTTACAGCGTGCTCTTTTAGTTTAGCTGTCCATAGGTGGCATCAGTTAGCTCAATTAGGCCCCTGCCTTATCGCAAAGACAGAGGGCTTTCTGTATCCTAGGGTTCTTGCCTTGGTGTACCAGAAGAATCAGATCACACATGGGCTTGGAGAATGTGTGCAAGGTTTTATTGAGTGGGAAGTAGCTTTCAGCAGATGGGGGAGCCAGAAGGGAGACAGTTTTCTCTTGAAGTCAGGGTGCTCGGCGGCCCAGGGTCTCCATCGACTGCCTTGGCCAAATTCTGCCTCGTTCTGCTGGTCGATGCTATGCCAGCGCCTGTCATGTGCTCTTCTACCAGCATGATCCCCTCACCATCCTCTCGCCAACCAGCTGCTTGTGTGCCTCCCTGCTTGAGTCTCGAGAGTTTTTATAGGCACAAGATGGGGGTGTGGTGGACCAGGTTGGTCTTGGGAAATGCAACATTTGGGTGCGGAGTCAGGAGTGCCTGTCCTTACCTAGGTCCATGGGCACAGGGCCAGCAGTTAAGCCCTTGCCAGGGATCTGCCCATCCCTTCCCAGCACTTCCCTGCCCCTTTCTGTATTGCTAGGTGAACTGATAGTACTAATAGGAGAAATAGGCAAATCCACAATTATAGTTAGAGACTTCAGCACCTCTTAATAGTTTATAGAACAACTAGATGAAAATTCAGCAACTCAACAATACCATCAACCGAAAGGCTTTAATCAACATTTATAAAATACTCTATCCAACAACAGCAGACTTAACATTCTTTTCAAGTGTTAATGGAACAAATGTCAAGATAGATCATATCCTTTTACAAAAAAAGCTCAGTAAGTTTCAAAGAATTGAAATTATATAGTGTGTTCTTTTACTGTAAGAAAATCAAACTAGAAATCAATAACAGCAAAATGTTCTCCAAACATTTGTAAACTAAACAACACACTTCCAAATAATCTATGGGCCAAATAAGTCTGAAGGGAAATTAAAAAATATATTGAACTGAATCAAAATGAAAATATAACATATAAAATTTTATGACACAGCTAAAGCAGAGCTATAAGGGAAATTTATAGCACATGTTAGGTTAAACTTAAGTGCATTTATTAGAAATGATGAAAAGTCTCAAACCAATAATCTAAGACAATAAATGTAATATCTCTTTGCTGTCTCCTTTTTATAATTGTCTTAAATATTTCCTCTAAATACATTTAGAATCACATCAGATAATGTAATTTTTCAGCAATTAAACGTAATTTAGAAAACTCAAGGGCCAGGCGTGGTGGCTCATGCCTGTAATCCCAGCACTTTGGAAGGCTGAGATGGGCGGATCATGAGATCAGGAGTTCAAGACCAGCCTAGCCAACATGGTGAAGCCCTGTCTCTATTAAAAATACAAAAATTAGCCGGACGTGGTGTTGGGCTATAATTCCAGCTACTCAGGAGAGGAGGCTGAGGCAGGAGAATTACTTGAACCCGGGAAGTGGAGGTTGCAGTGAGACAAGATGGTGCCATTGCACTCCAGCCTGGGTGACAAGAGCAAGACTCCTCCAGCTCAAAAAAAAAAAAAAAAAAAAAAAAAAAGGAAAAGAAAAGAAAACTCAAGAGAAGGGAAGCCTGTTGTATTTAACCATATTTTTGAGTAAAGCATTTTTTCTTGGTTATCAATGTTCCTAAATTCCTCCTTTTATAATGTAATTTCTGTTTAGTTTTTTTTAGCCATTCTTTTAAAAGAAGTCTGCTAGTGACAAAATCTCTTAGTTTCCCTTTATCTGAGAATGCCATGATTTCCCCTTCCCGCCCCAAGAACCTAGAAAAAGAAAGAAAAACCAAAAGCAAGTGAAGAAACAGAAATAATAAAGGTAGAAACAGAAATTAATGAAGTTAAAAACAGAGAAAAATCAATGAAACAAAAAGCTTCTTTGGAAAAAAATTAAAATCAACAAACGTCTATCTCTTTTTCTTATGAAAAAGAAAGAAGAGAGAAGACATGAATTACCAAACTCAAGGATGAAATAGAGGATATCACACAAACCCTCTAGGTATCAAAAAGATGATATGGGAATAGTAAGAGCAATTCTGCACGCAAAAATCTGACAACTTAGATGAAATGGATCAATTCCTTAAAAAGTACAAATGACTATAATTTGCCCAACATGAAATAGAAAATTTTAATTACATAATTATTATATAAATGTAACTGTTAAGAGAATTGAATTTATAATTTTAAAACTTCCTGAAAATAAATATCAAGGCCCAGGTGGTTTCACTGGAGAATTCTACCAAACATTTACAGAATTAACATCAATTACGTAACTTTTCCAGAAAAATAAGAGAAGAGGGAGCATCTCCCAATTCATTTTATATGTCTACTTTCACCCTGCTATCAAAACCATACAAAGACAACATAAAAAGGAAATCTCCAGGTCAATATTTAATGAACATGAACTCAAAAATTCTTAACAAAATGTTAGCAAATAGAATTCAGCAATATATAAAAAGAATTACATACCATGAAAAAGTGATTTTTTTTTTTCATGGATGCAAGTCGAATCCAATATTCAAAAATCAGTCAACATCATTAACCATTAAAGAAATGCAAATTAAACCACAATAAGACATCACTACACATCTATCTGAATGTCTGGAATTTAAAAAATAGGTGACAGCACAAAATCTGGCAAGAATTCAGAGAAACTGAATCACTTATACATTGCTATTGGGAAAAAAATGAAACATGTGATTACCTTTTGACCTAGCCATTGTTAGAAGAGTTATCAAAGAAATGAAAACTTAATTTTACAGAAAACCTGTACATGAGTGTTTATAGCAGTTTTATTTATAATATCTAAAAACTGGAAACAACCCAGATATTTTTCAATGAATGAATAGTTAAAGAAAGTATGGTACATCCATAACCAAGAAATGCTACTCAGAAATAAAAAACAGACAAACAATCGATACAACAACCCAGATAAATCCCTAAAGAATTTTAAGGGAAAAAGAGCCAATCCATGGTTCCCCTAGCAAAGGCCATTCTCTCTGCATTATGTCCCTCTAGCCTTCTCTCTCCTGACACCTTCAACCTCAAGTGACACATATTACCAATTTACTATTTAATCTCCTTCCTTTTGCATCTTCACAATACAACTCTGATTTCCTTTTTTCTTCTTTAAGAAGTAGTGAGCACAAGGGTTAAAGGCAAAGCATTAATGCCTGGTGTATCTAGGTTCAAATCTTGGCTTTGCCATCATGGAGACGTCAATTGGCCTTTGGAAGCCTTGGTTTCCTCATCTGTCTGATAAGAATAATAATAGTACCTATCTTCTAAGGCTGTTGAGAGGATTAAATGAGCCTATGCATGTAATGAGCTTGTTACAGTGTCTAGCTCAAAGTAAGCACTCAACTAAATACCAACTATGATTATTTTTATTGCTTGGGATGATTAATAATTTGTTCTAGGAGAATTGAAAATAATGCCAATTCTACTAACATTATTAACAGTATAGCCAAAATTGAGGAATGCAAACTTTTTTCTTTAGAAATGTCTCAGTATTGATAAATGTTTTGAGTGTCTGTGTTATAGTTTATTAAAAATAAAGATGAGTTAGGCATGTTGATTAATCCCAACAAGGCAAAACTAGTGGCAAATAATGGCAAATCTTAATGAGAATGCTATCTAAAGGTATCTCAAATGTAGATCTTTTGTTGAAAGGCATGGGGGTAAAAGACTGAGTTAGTCTTCTCTTATCTCTTGTGTGATATTAATCGGGGTTAAAAATCAGTTTTCTTCTATTGCCTGCATTCTTCACCCACCCCCCAAGTTCTTTTTCTTCTGTTCATTTTTGTCTATGCCTTTGATTTTGGTGGCTTTCTTTAAATATCTGGTGAGGCTTGGTTCTCCATTCAGAAATATTTAAGAGTAAGGCACCGAAAAGCTGATTGGAAGCTCTGTTGTAATGAGGAACTTGTAGACAGGTGGGCAACTCTTGAGGGATGTGGGACAGTAAGACAGCTTTTGTGTTGAGGGACTTTCTGGGTCTCCATAGAAGGCTCCTCTGATGTCTTGATTGGGAGGAATAAAAATGATTCCCTGTGTCCTGGCACCTGGAAGGAGTTATAGGGCTACAGGCGGAAGGTTGATTATGACTAATTAGTCCCTTATTTTCTGGCTGGTGCCTCATCCCTGCTCTCTGTGTTCCTGGAGTCCTCAAATCTGGGACCTCACTTGTTCAAATGCCGTAGAAAATAAACCTCCTCTTTTCCTAAGGGTGAGACAAGAGTAGTTAGCTGGCTTCATCAGGTAGGGCTCCAGTGCTCTTTTCAACCTCTTTTCAGTAGGTTCTCCTGCTGTCAGTCTCACCCTGCATCTCGGCCTTTTGTGTACCTCCAATTCCTGAGCCCTTCTCCAGCTTTATGGAGAGAATCAGAGTACTTCAGTATGGTATTAGGAACTTTGATTTCAGGTTTCTCTGCTCTTCTAAGAGCAGAATTTGGAAAAAATAGAAGAGTTCCATTTCCAAAATTTAGAAAAAATGAAAGACATGTACTGTCAGTTTCAGGTGCTTTCAGAAGAGAGAAGTGACAAAAATAAATGTAGTAGCTTAAACCAAAATTTTTGATACTACTTAAAAAATTTTTTTAATTTTTTTTTTTTTTTTTTGAGACAGCATTTTGCTCTTGTTGCCCAGGCTGGAGTGCAATGGCACGATCTTGGCTCACTGCAACCTCTGCCTCCCAGGCTCAAGTGATTCTCCTGCCTCAGCCTCCTGAGTAGCTGATATTACAGGCATGTGCCACCACGCCTGGCTAATTTTGTATTTTTAGTAGAGACGGGGTTTCTCAATGTTGGTCAGGCTGATCTCGAACTCCTAACCTCAGGTGATTCACCCACCTCAGCCTCCCAAAGTGCTGGGATTACAGGCGTGAGCCAATGTGCCCAGTCTAAATTCATTTTATTTTTTAAGAGACAGGATAGGCTGGGTGTCGTGGCTTATGCCTGTAATCCTAGCACTTTGGGAAGCCAAGGTCAGTGGATGGCTTGAGCTCAAGAGTGAGACCAGCCTGGGCAACATAGTGAACCCCACCCCTACAGAAAAAAAATACGAAAAATTAGCCCAACATGGTAGTGCGACTGTGGTCCCAGCTACTCAGGAGGCTGAGGTGGAGGATCACCAGAGCCAGGCAGGCCAAGACTGCAGTGAGCCGAGATCATGCCACTGCACTCCAGCCTGGGCAACAGAGCGAGACCTTGTTTCAATGTTTTTTTTTTTTTTTTTGAGAGACACGTTTTTCTCTTTTGCCTAGACTGGAGTGCAGTGGCACAATCATAGCTCACTGTAACCTCAAACTTCTGGATTCAAGCGATCCTCCTGCCTCAGCTTCTCAAGTAACAGGGACTACGGGCACACATCACCATGCTTGGTTAATTAAAAAAAAATCTTGTTTTCATTTTTGTAAAGACTGTGGTGGAAGGGTGTGGAGAGTGTCCACCTTTATTGCCCAGTCTGGTCTAGAGCTCCTGGGCTCAAATGATCCTTTCACTTCCAAAAATGTTGGGATTACAGGTGTGACCCACAGTGCCCAGCCTGATACTACTTTTTAGAGTCATTAAATGATATTCTATACATGGTTTCATTTTTAATTTTGATTGTAAGAAAAAAAAGTAGTTCGATGTATGTGACTATATGTAATTTTGAGTTAGCAGGTTAACAACTAGAATTAAATATTTTAAACATTTAGTTTTAATTTCATTAATAATTTAGAAGTCACTTATAATTTTATTATAATTACATGTGGAATAACATGTAATTGGTCCAAATAATCTGCCGTATCATTTTTCATGTTTTGTATGTCATGAAAATTCTGCACAAAATTAATTTATACAGAATTTGTAGCTTTCATAATAAGAGACGTTCTATCAAGAAAAGTTTATATTTTAAAATCTAGATTGTTGTAGCAAAATTTACAGATTAAAAAGTCAAGATTCCTGTGTACATATCTCTTAAATTATCCCTGGAGATAGAAACCAAATAAGGGCAATAGGAAAGTCTGCTTATAATTTTTAATTTCTGTACCAGAAATTCTGGAATCATAATATCCAAGCATCAATGCATTCCACCAAACCATGGAGGCTTTCTGCTACGAAGATGTCTTCCAAACTTTTAAAGTAACGAAAGATTTCCTTATGAAGTTTTCCCTTGTGGCTCTGAAGTCATACCTATGCTGGACTAGCTCCTTTGTCTCTTCCTCTGCATTTTTAGTTCAATTTCAACTGCACTTCTCAGCTATTACTTCTGTTTTGTCCTTAGTATTCACTGTTGTTCTTCCTTTAAGAGTCAATAGATTGGCACTTTGTCAAAAGACCAATTTGTGATTCCGTATGTTATGCTTTTTCTAGCACTCCTGTCAGGGAAGATTTAAAGAATTCTAAAATGAGAACTGTCTCTTTTCTAGTTGGCCCGAAGTGTAAGTGGTAATTTGGATTTGCTTTGCCCATACTGGTAATGATTGTACAGTTAGATAAATGAATTTTAAAGCATGAAAGCTCTGTCTGCATTTCACAGGGCTTGTGTTGCCCGTGGGGAAAAACATATTTCATGGTCCCTTAAGACTAAACGGAAGGAAGACTTTCCAATCTTGGAATTGGATTTTTTCTGAGGGCATACATATTTGCATAAATTACAAAGAAAAATCATTAGGGATTTTATTGTGAAGAATATATAAGCCAGTAAGATATCTACAAAAATCAAAACAAAGGAAAATTTCAGTAATAGTTGTGGATAAGCTATTAATTTCTGTCCCTTAACACCTTTCCCACTTCCTCATTAACTCTTTTCTCTATGTTGGTTAGTTATATTGATGCTCAGTTTTTGCTCAAATAATTTGTATTCTTTCCTCAGAAGTATGTTCTGATACATGGAGTGCATAATTACTTTGTAATTCTTGTGGGTATACTACTGGAATTTGACTGCTGAGGAAGCAGGAGGCCATCACATTGCTATGTTGAGGATTTACCATGATTCTAGTATATCTTAAGTTGTTTTGATCCAAAAGATTATTTCTCTCAAATTATCACACATCTTTTATTTTTTCTCTCACTTCAAGATCTGAGAAGATGAAATTGAGGCCCATCTTACAGGTGCAACAGAAATCTATACATAGTTTACGTAGTGTCTAAGATCCTGTAAATCTTCTTTAACAGACAACTATATTGCTCTGTGCAACAGAATCTGAAGGAGAAGGGCTCAGAAGTGACAGATTCAAGGTGAAAATATCTCTAAGCCACACAGATCAATTTTTGCTGGAGAAAGTACATGTTATACTAGTTAAGCTAATGGGAAAATTTCATTTTAAAAGGAAGGAGTAATGTGAGCAGATAACTCAAGGCACTGTCATAGAAATCACAGAGATGAACAGGGTTATGGGAGAAGTAATCATACCTGCTGGGAAGATTATCTGAAGATGAGAAATTTCATCTTATTAGAAGTTGCATTATTTTAGATTTATTTTATTTATTTTTATTTTTTATTTTTCAGGGGAGAAGGCAACAAAACAAGACTCTAACCAGCTTAGGCAAAAGGAAGAACTTATATAAAGTATACGGGGATGAGTTGAACAACCTACTCTACAGATAAGAATCCAGCTAGCCTAAGGACCAGCAATATTAGATCCTCTGCTTGCTTCTTTTTTCTGTAGATCAACTTTTCCACGGGAACACAGCTGACTAGCACACCCAAGGTTTTCACTTTATGGTTTCAAGAATGAGAGACCAACTTGCTTTCTATATTTTTTCCTATCTAAGACCCAAATTCCTGGAGATGGGACTCACTGGCTCTGATTAGGTGAGGTATCCACACCTGGATCACAGATGATTAGCTGTGGCCAGAAGGAAGGGTCCCATTATAGCTGCACTATGATGGAAGGATGAAAAAGAGAGGGAGGAGCAGTTCCTAGAATAAGCAGAGAAGCTACAGAGACTACCCCAGAGTTTTCCATTGCAGAAGTACTACTTCAAATCATATGATTCATGAGATTTAATTGGAAGAGATGATTTGATGTTTGGGTACAAAAATTCCACTATCCCATCATCGTATTTTGATAAGATAGCAGTACCTAAAGGTTTACCAAGGTTTGCTTTAACAATTTAGATATGAGTAGTTTATTAACATTACTTTTATACATTTCTCTAATAGGTTATTCATTTTAAATTGCAGCTGGAGGCATCTATAAATCTAATGCAGTGACCTCATGTTGCAGAAGAGAACTCTAAGAGGATAAATAACTTGGCCAAGATCACATGGTAAATAGTGAAAACATCTGGGCTGGAATCCAAGTGTTATTTTTTATCTAGTGCTACTATCTTGATCTCATTATTTGTTTAGAAATACTTTATCTTTTGCCAAAAATATTTAACAATTATGGGTTCTTATTTGTACAATCTTTGAATCAAACTATACATAAATCTCAGGTCTCCCAGTGTCCAGTAGCAGCAAGACTTGGAGGAGGTCAGAACATTAGCTCAGAAACTGAGGAACATGAATTATATGTAGTACTCTGTGCTGAGTGAAAGGCCACTTCTGCACAGAGATGACTTGCAAAGAAAGCTGCAGGAAAAGCCAGGATTTAGGAAGCAGCTTTGGCTTCTATTAGCTCCAGGATAGTACTGCAATGCTAGATCAGGGTATATCACAATTTAATATTGCAATGATGATCTGACCAATAAAGATTTCAAAGCAAGCATTACCAGTAGGGGCGCCATGCATAGCAGATGGACAATAACATGTAAACCAGTGGCTCCAACCTTTTTGGCACCTGGGACTGATCTTATGGAGGACAGTTTTTCCAGGGACTGGAGTAGGGGCTGTGTAGGGGGGTATGGGGGTATTGGGGGTGTGGGAGTATATGGGTGAAATGGGTAGGAGGGTGGTTTTGGGATGAAACTGCTCCACCTCAGATCATCGGGCACTTGATTCTTATAAAGAGTGTGCAACCTAGATCCCTCACAGTTTTGGAATGAAACTGTTCCACCTCAGATGATCAGGCCTTAGATTCTTATAAAGAGTACACAACCTAGATCCCTCACATATGCAGTTCACAATAAGATTCGCGCTTCTATGAGAATCTAGTGCCGCTGCTGATTTTACGGGAGGCAGAGCTCAGACAGTAATGTTCGCTTGCCTCCTGCTGTGCAGCCCAGTTCCTAACAGGCCACGAACCAGGGGGTGGGGGTATCCCTGATGTAAACAAACAAGCTAATTTAAAATAACAATAATATAATAGGCCGGGCGCGGTGGCTCAAGTCTGTAATCCCAGCACTTTGGGAGGCCGAGACGAGACCATCCTGGCTAACACGGTGAAACCCCGTCTCTACTAAAAATACAAAAACTAGCCGGG
>NW_012118376.1:7243152-7291586 GCF_000951035.1 Colobus angolensis palliatus
AAAAAAAAAAAGTAAACAAAGCAAAAGCGCCTTTTGTTACCATTATTTTCCAATTTAATGATGAAAATTCTTTTAATCATAGTAGGTCCTCCAAAAGCAATGAGAATTAAATATTGGGAAAAGAGGAAACAAGATTGTTGTTTGAAGAAATAGAAGACCCAAATTAAGCCATCCCCACGTGCAACAAAACTATTAGCGATATTAAAAACATTCAGTGAAATGGGCTAATACAAGATAAATCCGCAAACACCTATATCTTTCCTAAATATCAGGAATAACCAACTAGAAAAGTTAAATGAAAGGAGATCTTATTCACAATGTCAGCAAATTATAAAATATATGGAAATTAATGTGGAATCTTGAAAGCTTATAAACTGTGAAAGGAAAATAAATCTTAGGGCCCCCAAATTACTAAGCTAAAGCAAAAAGCCAAGCTGGAAACTGCTTAGGGCAAACCTGCCTCCCATTTTATTCAGTCACCCCTCTGCTCACTGAGATAAATGCATATCTGATTGCCTCCTTTGGAGAGACAAATCAGAAACTCAAAAGAATGCAGACATTTGTCTCTTATCTACCTATGACCCGGAAGCTCCCTCCCTGCTTCGAGTTGTCCTGCCTTTTCTGGATGGAGCCAATTTTCATCTTACCTATGTTGATTGATGTCTCATATCTTCCTTAAATGTATGAAACCAAACTGTACTCTGACCATCTTGGGCACATGTCATCAGGACCGGACCGCCTGAGGCAGTGTCATGGGCACGTGTCCTCAGCCTTGGCAAAATAAACTTTCTAAGTTAACTGAGACCTGGCTCAGATTTTCGGGGTTCACAAAAGTATAAAAGTATAAAAAGTTTAATGAAATAATTTTTAAAAACCCAAATGAAAGCAAAGACATAGGATGACTGTGAATAGTAAAGAAAATATTTCCCAAATTAATGTATAGATTTACCATATTCCTATTAAAAACCAAAGAATACTTTATAGAACTCAATAAAATGATTCCAAAACTGCTTTCCAAAATAAATGGGCAGAATTCTCATATAGTAGTCTAAGAGAGGAAAAAATTATAAGGAAGAACTATTCTTGTCAGATACTAGGATTTTAAAGGAAATGAGTGGAAATGATATGGAATGAATTTTAAAAATGAAGTAAGAGGTAATTGAACAGAAAGATAGCCTAGTCCACATAGATGTTAAAGATATGATGAACTCAGCTTATGCAAGTAATGAAGTAATTAAGAAAAGAATCATGATTTAAGAACTGGTAAGAAAACCAACAGGTCATGGTAGCTCATACCTGTCATCCCAGCTGTTTGGGAGGCTGAGGCAGGAGGACTTCTTGAGTCCAGAAGCTTAGGATTTCAGTGAGCCACTGTACTCCAGCCTGGGTGACAGATTGAGACTCTGACTCTTAAAAAAAAAAAAGCATGTGTTGGAAACTTAATCCTCAGTGCAGCAATGTTGGGAGATGAGACCTAATGGGAGACATTTATTTTCCACCCTCATGAATAGATTATTGCTGAATAAAAAGGAGCTGAGCCTTCAAGTTTGACCTCTTGCTTGCTCACATGCTCTCTTATCCTTCTGCCCTCTACGATGGGATAATACAGCAAGAAGGCCCTTAACAGATGCTGGCCCCTCAACCTTGAACTTCATATCCTCCAGAAATGTAAGAAATACTTTTTTTTTTTTTTGAGACAGGGTCACTCTGTCACCCAGGCTGGAGTGCAGTGGCATGATCATGGCTCACTGCAGCCTCAACTCCTGGGCTCAAGTGATCCTCCCACTTCAGCCTCCCAAGTAGCTGGGACTACTTGGCTAATTTTTTTTTGTGGTAGAGATAGGGTCTCACTATGTTGCCCAGGCTGGTCTCAAACTCCTGGGCTCAAGTGATCCTCCCTGCCTTGGTCTCCCAAAGTGCTGGGATTACAGCATGAGCCACTGTGCCCAGCCAAATTTCTTTTCTTTATAAATTACCCAGTTTGTGGTATTTTTCTGTAGCAACAGAAAATGGACTAAGACAACCAGATGTTAATATGGAAAAACTTTAACTTGGACCTTTACCTCACACTACTTTATTCATTCTGCAAGAGGCTGCACATCAGGACTTTACCTTTTTTAAAATCTGGCATTAAATCATTCAAAAGTTGCCAGATGTTTTCTTTTTAAAAAGATGGAGTCATTGATTCATCTTTGGAGCAGACTTTCTTTGTTTTGGGAAAAATACCAGAATGGGCTTTTTGAATTACACACGTCTACAGCAAGTACTCACTTGTTGCTTTTTGAGGAGGTTGAAGTTTCTAGTAAGCTGACAAGTTTTGTTTAGAAGTATAAATTGGGTTTAGTGGCTTGTGTATGTCCTTTCAAAATCAGAGGGGGAAAATATGTAGCCCTGGAATATGGATTTAGGCTGAATTGTCCTTGCAAAGTACAGTTTGTTTATTTATGTTGGAAGAGAGAGACTGAGAGTTTTGTCTAAGTAATTGGTAACAGGAGATTGTCTCACTGGACCATGCCAAGAGCATTGTGTAGATCTGAGCTCTTTATTATGGAGATAAAAATTGTGAAAGGGAATCATAGGACTAGGATTGGCATAATACCACCTGGATTTGGAGCACTGGTGCCTTTCACATTGTGTTATTTAAGACAGAATAACTCAGACTTGTTATTTAAGACAGAATAACTCAGACTTGTAAAATGTACTGCTGACCTTTATCATTGCCTGTCTGGCCATAGGAGCCAGACTGTACTCTGCATTAGTGGGTGCTCCCACTGTCAATTATTTAATTTAACTCATTTAATCATCACAACAGCCAAAACAAGCAGGGAATGGATTTGAAGAGGAAATATCTCTTTCTGAATCTCTTCGTCCATCTCTACATCCGTTTCTCCTCTCTGCACACATACTTCCACCACAGTGGTTCTTAGGGCCAGTGTTCCAGAGTGTGGAGATGCCTGGCGACTTTCTGTTGGTGGGGTGAGCTGGCCATTGCCACATTGTGTTCCCAAAGTAACTCCTTCCAGTAGTTGTTGGAATCTACGCTGCATTGAGAGTCTCGCTCTGTCACCCAGGCTGGCGTGCAGTGGTGCGATTTTGACTCACTGCAATCTCCACCTCCCAGGTTCAAGCGATTCTTGTGCCTCAACCTTCCAACTAGCTGGGACTATAGGTGTGCACTGCCACGTCCAGCTGATTTTTGTATTTTTAGTAGAGACAGGGTTTTGCCCTGCTGGCCAGGCTGGTCTTGAACTCCTGGCTTCATGTGATCCACCTGCCTCGGCCTCCCAAAATGCTGGGATTATAGGCATGAGCCACTGTGCCCAGCCTGCATTGTACTTCTTTCATACCCAAGTTTGCAGTACATTTTTGTTAGTTGTTTTATTCGTGTGTTACCTGTGCTTTCTATAATTAAAGAAGGGATCAGAATCTATGCTTGGAGAGTAACTGATAGGGCAGAGCAGTATTCTTGAGAAACTGGTGATCTGATGGCAGAAGTGACTTGCTGGTCTCTAACAGCGCTGACAAATGATTATAGTACTGATTTAGTGGAACATTTAACAGATCCATGGGAAGGAAATCCTCTGGAAGAATAGTTTTTTTGTAGCCTATGGAATGGAAGTTCATAGTTTCTATAAGTTGGCTATTAAAGAAAAAGTGACCTTATTATGTAATCTCAAGTGAGTGTGGTCTGTGGACTACTGGGGCCAATTCAGTTGTTCCTTCACTTACTCATTCATTCCACAAATATTTATTGGTAGTTCATTACATGCTGGGACTGGGCTAGGCATATAGATACAATGATGATTCACAGGTCGCTGCCCTTTAGGAGAAAACTACAGGAAGTTAAATATTAACAAATCAAATTGTAAGAAAACAAGAAGAAAAGAGGAGAGCAATCAGAAATGAAAAAATAGAAGATGGACACATGTAACTATACAAACATTTAAAATATCTATAATGTAAAAAACAATAAAAGGAGCTTAAAAAGAAAACAAGAGACAGAGAATTACTTGTACTAAATATGACAGATGAAGCAATGAAATTTTTAATATGTCAGTCTTTAGTCAAAACTAAAACCTGGCTGGGCACATTTACTTATGCCTGTAATCCCAGCATTTTGGGAGGCCAAGGCAGACGGATCACTTGAGGCCAGGAGTTCAAGACCAGCCTGGCCAACATGGCAAAACCCTGTATTTGCTAAAAATACAAAAAAATTAGCCAGGTGTGGTGATGAGTGCCTGTAGTCCCAGCTACTCGGGAGGCTGAGGCATGGATCGCTTGAACCCAGGAGATGGAGGTTGCAGTGAGCTGAGATTGCGCCAATGCACTCCAGCCTGGGCAACAGAGCAAGACTCTGTCTCAAAACAAACAAATAAAAAACAGCAACAAAAAACAAAACAAAACAAAAACTAAAGCCTAACGCCAAACTCCTAAAAACAAAAGGGCACTAACAGCATTCAAAGAAAAGGAAATAGTCACTTAACTTACAAAATGCCTTCAGTAGCAATTAAATAAATTCACATTAAAAAAATAAGGCAATGTCTCACACTTTATAAATTTAAAGGTGTAAGAAAATCCATGAATTTATAATTTCTCACACTTAACAAATTTAAAAGTATTAGAAAATTTGGAAAGTATAAAAATAAAAATTCATTCTGGGCAACAGAAGCAAGTGGAAACTCTGAGTTACGCACTTTCAACCACTGAGATTTCTATTTTATGATGGATTTATCAGGCTGTAACCCCATGGTAAGTGTCAAGGAGCATCTTTAGGTAACACCTAGATGTTGAATCCTAAATGCTGAATTAATGCCAGACACTTTTCTAAGTGCCCTTCATATGTTAACTGATTTAATCTTCATAGCAGCCATATGAACTGGGAATTTTATTATCTCCATTTTACACATGAGGAAACTGAGGGAAACAAAGATTAAACAAATTGCTTAAGATCACATGGTTAGTCAATGGCAGAGCTGGGATTTGAGGCTAGAGAGTAGGACTCCAGGGTGTGGCCTCATTATCATTGTACCATGCTGCCTCAGTGGAAGAAAAGAGCTCTATATACAAAGATAATGCTTGCAGCATCATTATTTATGAGGTAAAAGGAAAAAATATGGGGGAAAACTACATGTTCCACAGTAGGAGATGGTTAAATATATTATGGCGTATTCATTCAATAGGTAATTGCTCACCAAAATTGTTCAGAACTTTTCTTTCCTTTTCCTAGGGCACAATGGTATGGGCCATAGACTTCACAAAAGTATTACTTGTCCTTTTGTAGTCCTATGTCCCTACATATTTGAGAAATTCATGAGAATAAGAAGGCCCTGTCCCAAATGGACACTTCATCGTTTTCTCCTGCAGTGGTCCGTGGCTCCATATATTATGTCACTAGATGTACTGAGAGTTGCTGGAGTGTGAACTCTTTAGGAGTACAAATAACCACCTTCCCTGGATACTTAAGCCACACTTAATGAACTCACACATTTCTCTGACCTCACAGGTCCAATCCTTATCCAAGTAAAGCTGTTTCTTATCATAAATATATTAACACAATTAGCAACCTTTTTTTTTTTATCATAAAGGACTGTGAAGTGCTAAGATTTTTGTGTTGTAAATGTTTTCAAAATATTAAAAGTAATTTTTTTTTTTTTTGAGACAGAGTCTCGCTCTGTCGCCCCGGCTGGAGTGCAGTGGCCGCATCTCAGCTCACTGCAAGCTCCGCCTCCCGGGTTTATGCCATTCTCCTGCCTCAGCCTCCGAGTAGCTGGCACTACAGGCGCCCGCCACCTCGCCCGGCTAGTTTTTTGTATTTTTTAGTAGAGACGGGGTTTCACTGTGTTAGCCAGGATGGTCTCGATCTCCTGACCTCATGATCCGCCCGTCTCGGCCTCCCAAAGTGCTGGGATTACAGGCTTGAGCCACCGCGCCCGGCCTAAAAGTAATTTTTATTTATGCAGAAACAAGGAAAGAAAAGCACATTAATTATGTATTTTAGGATAAAGTCTTTTCATACTTAAAAAAGATTAGTTACAAAAATGATGTATCACATTTATTAGGTGTATACCATGTGCCAGGAACTATGCTAAGCTCTTTACATAATTTATGCTTTTAATCCTCTCAATAGCCATATAAAGTAGATATTATTTATCATCATCATGTTACAGATGAGAACACAGAAGCTTAGAGAAGTTTAGTCACTTGCCCTAGGTCACACAATTCATAAGTGGAGGAGTCAGGAACTGTCTGAATCCAGAGATCAAGCTGTTAATCATACTGATATTATCTTTTTCTTCCTCTTCTTTTCAAAAAATAAATTTGGAGTTACTGTCTCTAACGCTTCATTCTATGATGAAGTTCTATGTCTGTGGTCACAAATAATATTATAACCAGTTGCCTTGGAAATGAAGATGATTTAATAAATTACAACTAGAGGTGGCTTACCATATTGAATATGAAGTTCTTTGAGGAGAACCCTGCCATAATCATCAAATAAAGAAGAAAAACAAGTAAGGGAACCTAAAAGCAGAATACAGAATACTCTGTCAACAAATTTACATGTATGGTTTACAAATATGTTTTCTAAAAAGAATATTGTATATAATAAGTGATAATCTCAATAGGGAATGAAGTTTTGAAATTGCCTAAATATGTATTGGTTTCAACTATAACTCTTTCAGAAGAATCTCTTCCTTTTTCTACTGGCTCAACCATACAAAGTACAACCTACCCACAGGAATCTCACTCATACCAAACATTTTCCATTTAACACGAAGGCTGACACCTGTTCCCAAGTGGTAAGGTGTACCATTTTTGACAGAGCTCCACCATGCTGAGCCATGAATAGCCTCCAATATTTCTACTTCTTTTTCTTTCTTCTTTGATCATATTGTTGAACTTGAGAACAAAAAGTTCTTAGAAACATAGGAAAAGATGGATAATTCTGAAGTCATGGTAACAAGTAGCCACTATAACTTGTTTTAAATCTGTTCTATCAAACAACTCAATAAACACAATTTTGCAATCCAACTACTCTGTCAATCTCACTTACGAAGGTCAGTCAATCAGGGACAAACTCATTCCAATAAGCATGTTTCTGAGTGGTACCCAATCGACAATAGTCTCACCTGAGTAATCACACTTCTACAGATGATGTCAATCTACTTATGTTTCTGAGAGTCAACCAATTCCTAAATGCTATGCTTTCTTGAAACACTATATAAGATCAGCCATCTGTTCTGCTTGAAAAGGCTGTGCCTGACCCACATCTCTTACTGTAACAAGCAATAAGTTAACTTTGTCTTTGTATGTTAGATATTGAATGGTGGTCTTCATTTGGCAGCCTTCATTAGGCCAACAGATGCACTCACTGGACTCCTTGTACCAAAATTCTATTTACCCTTCAGATTTGTTGCCAAGTTAGT
This sequence comes from Colobus angolensis palliatus, assembly GCF_000951035.1. NCBI lineage: Eukaryota > Metazoa > Chordata > Mammalia > Primates > Cercopithecidae > Colobus > Colobus angolensis. The sequence goes on from NW_012118376.1 coordinate 7,250,577, forward strand.
TAATCTCAACAATAATCTGATCTCTGGCTAGTTTCATTGATTCTTGGTGCTGAATTTATTTTGTTATTCTAGAATTTGTAGCCAAATAGGTCTTTGCTTAGGCCTAGGTCATTGCAAAAAGCAATTAGGCGTTTTTTGGTTTTTAATATAAACCATACAATAAACAATTAGACTTAGGACTTTTTATAAGACAACAACTAGACCTTTTGTTTTGGAGGTATGCCATTTGATATACATATATTCTTTACTATTAACATGCTTATTCTTTTGCTGCTTGCCTTACTTTTGCTCTTGTTTGTCTGTATGTACAAAGTCTTGTTTCATGTGTTTTGTTTTATCCTGGATTGCCTGTTTCTATTGAGTGTATAAGGGAGTGTTTCATAGAGAAAATATGGGAGTATAGACCAGATAAGTTTCCAAAACAATGAAAGTGGCCTTAAGAACTAATAGCTGGAGGTCCATCAGACCAGCAATCACTTGGTGAAAAAAGGGTTGGCCAAACATCGTCTAGGGACTCCTATAAATCCTTTATGAGGGTACTCTTTTTCTTGTTAACTTGGAAAAGAAGCTTACTTTGTTTTGTCCCTTCTACAGAGTCAAGAATTGTCAGGTTGTTGACTGTGTTATCCCTGTATAGTTTATTCTTGGTTGGGGAAACCTAACATCCTTCAAAACCTCACAATGTAGACTGACTGTAGTGGCTTCTTTCTCTTGTGTGTTATGGGTTTGTCCATGCGAATGCCTCATCCTCCTCCTGAAAGAACGTCTATTTCCTTTAAGAAGCACCATAATTTTAACTTTTCATTTTTATTGAAAAACGGCAAAAAGAAAAATTGTCTTGGAATAACAATGCCATGTTTTGACATGTCCAAATCTTTAAATTAATACCTTTAAGAGAAATGCTAAAAAGTTAGGAGACAAAATACCAAATAGTCACTAGTCTTCTCTAATTGATACTCCAAGGCCTTGAAAAATAGTTCTAACTCCAAGAGAGTCTCTCTCATAGACTTTGTAAACTTTTGAGACCTATCCACTTTGCATTTTTCTCTTTTTCTACTTAACTTTACCTGACCTTCTAAATGAGCTACTCTTTTGTCAGGGCAATAATAATTATTTTATAAAATTTCTAGGCCATAAGGACGAATTAAAAATTCTGGTCTACAGCCAAGTTAAGGGCCATAATAAAGGATTTTGCTAAATTTTCAGAATATTGGCAGAAAATTGTTATGGAAGTCAAAATTTTATTACATACTTGATTTCTTCTACCACAGATCTGTACCAACTAGTTCAGCTAAGTGTTAGCCTCTTAGTTATAGAAAATGCTTAGTAAGTGGAAAGATAGGAGAGAAAAGATTTGTCAACCAATTATGTAAAGTTTTTAAACATTGTCTTAAAACAGCAATAAAAATTCAAAAAATAACTACAATAAGGAAACTTAAGATGACATTTCAATAGAAAAATTAAAAAGGTTCAAATTATAAACAAAGCAAAGATGAAAAATAGACTTCACGAAATATTCAAGAAGCTACCATAAAACCATAGCTAGAGAATTATATCTTCTCTTATTGTGAATGGAATCCATCCTGAAATAGAGAATTTAATAATGAAAATTAAGTCTGTCCATTATATTCATTGATTGATTAATCCATTAATGAGGGGAGAACCCTCAAGATCCAATCACTTTTTAAAGGTTCCACCTCTCAATACTGTTACATTTGGGATTAAATTTCAAAATGGGTTTTGGAGGGGGCATTCAAATCAATGCATTCTGTCCCTGCTCCTCAAAACTCATGTCCTTCTCATGTACACATACATTTATTATATCCTTATAGCCCCAACGTCTTTCCTCATTCCAATACTAACGCAAAAATCCAAAGTCCAAAGTCTCATCTGTGAGCCTGTGAAATAAAAATGTAATTTGCTCTTAAAATATAAAGGTGGGACAAGCATGGAGTACACATTCTCATTCAAAAAGAGAGGAATAGGCAAGAAGAAAGGGGTAATAGGGCCCAAGCAAGTATGAAACTCAAGAGAGCAAATATTGGGTCCGGAGACTTCAGAATAATCTCTTCTGACTTCCTGTTGGGCATCCTCTACACACTGGTGGAAGGGTTGGGCCCCTAAGGCCTTGGGAAGCTCTGTCCCTTTGACTTGGCTGGGCTCAGTACACCCAGCTCTCCCAGGCTGGCATTGCGTGCTGGCAACTCTACAGTTCTGGGGTCTCAGTGGCAGTCCCACTACCATGGCTTCAGAAGGCATTGCCCTATTGAGAACTCTCTGCAGTGACCTCACTTCCACAATGCCACTAGGCATTGCCCTGGTGGGGACTTTGCAGTGGCTGAGCTCTCTTGACTAGGTATTACTGTAGTGGGACTCTCTGTGATGGCCTCACTTCCATAGCTCCACTAGGAACTGCCTTGATGGGGACTCTCTGCAGCAGTCACAATCCTGTATTTCTGCTTGGCATTGGTCTAGTAAGGCTTCTCTGCAGTGGTTCTGCCCCTGTAATTAGTCTCTGCCTAGGCCCCCAGGCTTTCAACAATGTCTTTTTAAGTGTAGGTAGGGGCTGCCAAGCCTCCACAGCTCTTGCTTTCTGTAAGCCTGCAGAATTAGCACCATGTGGATGCCACCATAGTTTATGACTTGTACTTTCCTGAGCTGCAGCACAAGCCATACCTGAGGCTTAGAAGTGCTGTGCTGGGATACAAATAGCACTCCGAGCCTGTCCCCTGAAACTATTCTGCCCTCCTGTGCCCTTGAGCCTATGATGGGAGTGGTAGCATTGAAGATCTCTGAAATGCCTTCCATTGTCTTTTTTTTCCACTGTCTTGAGGAATAGCACCTGATTCCCTTCTATCTGTGCTAATCTCTTTAGAAAATGGTTTGTGGGCTACACCCTTGGTTTCCTCTACTGAATGTGCTTTTTCACTCTTCACTTTCCTAGGCTGAGGGTTTTCCAAATCTTTCTGTTATGCTTTCATTTTAGTTATAAATTCTGTCTTTAAATTATTGTTTTTTCTCCAAAATCTCAGCATAAGCAGCTAAAATTAACCATGAGCTCCTTTCATATTTTGCTTAGAAATTTCTTCTGCTAGATACCCTAGTTCATTAGTCTCTACTTTGGCCTTCCACAAAGTTCTCAGCCATGGGCACAGTTCAGCCACATTCTTTGCCAATTAATAACAAGGATAGCCTTTACTCCAGTTTCCAATACCTTTGTCCTCAGTTCCATTTGAAACCTCATCAGAACGGCATTTATTGTCCATATTTTTTTCTTAAAAAATTTTTATTGATGCATAATTGTAAAGATTTGTGTGGTCCATTTAATATTTGATACATTCATACAATGATTAAATCAGAGTAGGATATCCATCACCTCAAACATTTATCATTTTTCTGTGTTGGGAACATTTCAAATCTTTTCTAGCTATTTTGAAATATACAATAAATTATGGTTAACTATATTCACTCTACTATGTTATCAAACACTAGAAATTATTCCTTCTATTTAGCTGTATTTTTGTACCTATTAACCAACCTCTTTTCACCCCCAATTCTCCCCTACTCTTCTCAGCCTCTGGTAATCATCATTCTACTCTGACCAAGAGACCAACTTTTTTACCTACCACATTTGAGTGAGAACATGTGATATTTGTGTTTCTGTGCCTGGCTTATGTCACATAACATAACGTTCTCCAGTTCCATCCTTGTTGCTGAGAATGACAGAATTTCATTTTTTTTTTCATGGCTGAACAATATTTCATTGTGTATATATGCTACATTTTCCTTATCCATTCGTTTTTGGACACTTAGATTGATTATATATGTTGGTTATTATGAATAGTGCTGCGATAAATATGGAGTACAGATCTCTCTTCAATATACTGATTTTCTTTCTTTTAGCTATATATCCAGCAGTGGGATTGCTGGATTATATGGCAGATCTATTTTTAGTTATTTGAAAAACCTCCATACTGTTTTTCACAGTGCCTATACTAATATACATTCTCACCAACAATTTTCAAGCGTTTCCCTTCCTCCACATTCCACAAGCATTTGTTATTTTTTGTCTTTTTGATAATAGCCATTTTAACTGAGGTGAGGTGATATTACATTGTGGTTTTGATTTGCATTGCCCTGATGATTAGTGATATTGAACATTTTTTCATATACCTGTTGGCCATTTGTGTGTCTTCTGAGAAAGATCTACTCATATCATTTGCCCATTTTAAAATCAGATTATTATTATTAATTTTTGCTGTTGAGTCCTTGTATATTCTTTTTATTAATCCCTTGTCCGATGGATAGTTTGCAAATATTTTATCCCATTCAACGGTCTCTTCAGTCTATTGTCTATTGATCATTTCCTTTGCTGCGCAGAAGCTTTTTAGTTTGATGTAATCCCATTTGTCTATTTTTGCTTCTGTAGCTTTTGAGGTCTCACCAAAAAATCTTTGCCCAGATCAATGTCCTAAAGCATTCTCCAATTTTTTTCTTCTAGTAGCTTCAGGATTTTTAGGTCTTACATTTAAATCTCTAATCTATTTTCATTTGATTTTTGTATATTTTAAGAGATAGGGGTCTGGTTTTACTCTTCTGCATGAGTATATCCAATTTTCCTGGCACCATTTATTGAATAAGCTGTCCTTTACCCAATGTATATTCTTGGCACCTTTGTCAAAAAATAGTTGGCTGTAAATGTGTGACTTTATTTCTGGGTTCTATTCTGTTTTATTGGTCTATGTGTCTGTTTTTATGCCAGTACCATACTGTTTAGGTTACTACAGCAGCTCTTTAGTATAATTTGAAATTAGGTAGTGTGATGTCTCCAGCATTGTTCCTTTTGCTCAAGATTGCCTTGGCTGATCATGGTCTTCTGTGGTTCTATGCAAACTTTAGGATTTCTTTTTCGATTTCTGTGAAGGATATCATTGGTACTTTGAGAGGAGTTGCACCGAATTTGTAGATCACTTTGGATAGTATGGACATTTTAACAACATTAGTTCCTCCAGTCCATGAGCATAGCATATCTTTCCATTTTTTTGAGCCCTCTTTCATTTCTTAGTTCGTTTATCGATTTCATTGTAGAGATCTTTCACTTCTTTGGTTACATTTATTCCTAGTTTTTTTTTTCATAATCATCATAAAGGGGATTGCTTTATTGGTTACTTTTCCAGATTATTGGTTGTTAGTGTATAGAAATGCTACTGATTTTTGTATGTTGATTTTGTATTCTGCAACTTTACTGAATTTATTGACCAGTTCTAGCAATTTTTTTGGTGGCATCTTTTTCTAAATATAGGATCATATTATCTGTGAACAAGGATAATTTGATTTTCTCCTTTCCAACTTGGATGCCCTTTATTTTGTTCTCTTGCCTAATTGCCCTGGCTAGGACTTCCAGTGTTATATTGAATAACATTGATGAAAGTGGGCATCCTTGTCTTATTCCAGATATTAGAGGAAAGGCTTTCAATTTTTCTCCATTTAGTATGATGTTAGCTGTGGATTTGTTATATATGTATTGTATCGTTTTGAGGTATATTAGTTCTATACCTAGTTTTTTGAGAGGTTTTATCATGAAGCCATGTTGAATATTGTTGAATGATTTTTAGCATTTATTGTAACTATTTCATGGTTTTTGTTCTTAATTCTGCTAATGTGATATATCCATTTATTAATTTGCATATGTTGAACCATCCTTGCTTTCCTGGGATTAATCCCACTTGATCACAGTGAATGATGTTTTCAATGTGTTGTTGAATTCAGTTTGCTAGCATTTTGCTGAGAAATTTTGCATCTGTGTTCATCAGGGATATTTGCCTGTAGTTTTCTTTTGTGTGTGTGTCCTTGTCTGATTTTGGTATCAGGGTAATGTTGAACTCATAGAATGAGTTTAAAAGTATTCCCTCCTCTTCAACTTTTTGGGATAGTTTGAGTAGAATTGGTGTTATTTATTCTTTAAATGCTTGGTAGAATTTAGCAGTGAGGCCACAGGTTCTGGGCATTTCTTTGATGGGAGAGTTTTTTATTGCTTCAATCTTGTTATTTGTTATTGATCAGTTCTGATTTTCTACTTTGTGGTTCAGTCATGGTAGATTGTATGTGTACAGGAGTTTTATCCTTATCTTCTAGACTTTCCAATTTGTTGGCATATAGTTGTTCATAATAACCTCTAATGATTCTTTATGTTTCTGTGGTATCAGTTGTAATGTCTCTTTTTTCAACTCTGATTTCATTTATTTGGGTATTCTCTCTTTTTCTTAGTCTAGCTAAAGATTTGTGAACTTTTATTATCTTTTTAAAAAACCTACTTTTTATTTTGTTAATCTTCTTTTTTTTTTTCTGTCTCAGTTTCATTTATTTCTGTCCTGATCTTTATTATTTCTTTTCTTCTACTGATACTGGGTTTGGTTTGTTCTTGCTTTTCTAGTTCCTTGAGATACATCATTAAGTTGTTTATTTGAAGTCTTTCTACTTTTTTCATGTAGATATTTCTTCTCTTTTAGCACTACTTTTGCTGTATCACATAGGTTTTGGTACATTGTGTTTCCATTTTAATTTGCCTTGAGGAGTTTTAAATTTTCTTTTAAATTTCTTCACCAGTCCCTCCATTGTCCAGGAGCATGTTGTTTTATTTCCATTAATTTATACAGTTTTCAACATTCTTTCCATTATTGATTTCCAGGTTTATTCCAGAAAAAATATGTTGTTATTATTTTGATTTTTAAAAAATTATTAAGATATATTGTCTATCCTGGAGAATGTTTTGTGGAAACATTCCATGTGTTCTGGAAAAATATGTGCATTCTACAGCTGTTAAATGGAATGTTCTGCAAATATCTGTTAGGTTCATTTGGTCTACAGTGCAGTTTAATTCTCATGTGGTCTACAGTGCAGTTTAACTCTCATGTTTCTTTGCTGATTTTCTGTCTTCACAATCTGTCCTTTGTTGAAAGGGGGGTGCTGAAGTCCCTTACTATTACTGTATTGTAATAATACAACACATGGTATCATAATTTATCCCTTTAGGTCAATTAATATTTGTTTTAAATGTTTGGGTGCTTTGGGTTGGACATATATATATTTAATTGTTATATCCTCTTACCGTATTGACCCTTTTATCATTATATAATATCCTTGTTTCGCTTTTTTTTTTTTTAACTGTTCTTGATTCAAAGTCTATTTTCTCTACTATAAGTATAGCTACTCCTGCTCTTTTTTGGTTTCCAGTTGCATGGAATATCTGTTTTAATTCTGCCACTTTCAGTCTGTGCATGTCTTTATAGGTGAAGTGGGTTTCTTAAAGACAGCATATAATTGGGTCTTTTAAAAAATCTTAACCCATTTAGCCCCTCTATGTTTTTTGTTTGGAGAATTTAATACATTTACATTCAAAGGTATTATTGATAGGTAAGGATTTATTACTGCCATTTTGTTACTTCTTTTCTGATTGCTTTGTGGGTCCTTCCCTCCATTTTCCCTCTCTTACTGTCTTCTTTGTGGTTAAACGATTTTCTCTAGTGATAGGTGATACGTGTTGATTCCATGCTGTTTCTTTTAAGCATCTGTGTTATATATTGTTACTTTCTGGTTTCTATGAAGCTTACAGAATCCTCTTATAGTTATAACAGGTTATCTCAAACTGATACTGACTTGAATTTGATTGCCAAGTAAATAAAGTAACAAAACAAACTCTACACTTTAGCACCCTTCATTTTGATTTTTGATTTTTCAGTTTACATCCTTTTATATTGCTTATTTCTTAACCAATTGTTGTCGTTATTTTCATAAAACAGTTGTCTTTTAGTCTTCTTTCTTAAGCTATTAGTGGTTTCTTTATCTCAATTACAGCATTAAACTATTCTAAATTTGTCTGTTTTCTTTCTTTTACCAGTGAGTTTAATATCTTTAGATGTTTTCATGTTACACATTAGCATCCATTTCTTTCAGATTGAAGCACTCCCTTTAGATTTCTTGTAAGACAGGTCTAGTGTTGATGATTTCCTCAGCTTTTGTTTGTCTGGGAAAGTCTTTATCTCTCCTTTGTGTTTGAAGGATAGCTCTTCTAGGTACAATATGCATGGCTGGCAGCTTATTTTCCTTTAGCACTTTGAATATAGCATCCTTATCTCTCTTGGCCTACAGGGTTTCTGCTGAGAAATTCACTGCATATCATATTGGAGCTCCATCAAATGTGATTTTTTTTCTTTCCTTTTGCTGCATTCAGTATCCTTTTTTTGTCTTTGATTTTTGCTAATTTGATTATGATGTGTGTTGAAGAATTCCTCTTTGGACTGAATTTGGTTGATAACTTCTGAGCTTCTTGTACCTAGATGCTGTCACCCTTCTTCAGATTTGGGAAATGTTCAGCCATTGTTTCCTTAAATATGCTTTCTAAGCTTTTTTCTCTCTTGTTTCCTTCAGGAATTCCTATTATGCAGAGGTCAGTTCATTTAATGGTGTCCCGTAATTCTCATAGGCCTTCCTCATTCTTTTTAATTCTTTTTTTTCTCCCTTGATGGAGTAATTTCATATGTTTTATCTTCAGTCTCATTAATTCTTTCCTCTGTTTGATCAAGTCTGCTGTTGAAGCTTTCTAATGAGTTTTTCAGTGCAGTTATTATACTCTTTATTTTTAGGTTTTCTATTATTTTAAAAATTGTTTTCACTTCTTTGTCAAATTTCTTATTTTGTTCCTGGATAGTTTTCCAAATTTCATTTAGTTTTCTATCTATATTTGCTTGAGCTCTCTGAACTTGTTTAAGAGGATTATTTTGATTTCTCTCTCAGACATTTCATGGATCTTCAATTCTTCTTGGTTCATTGCTGTAGCTTTGTTGATTTCTCTTGGTCATGTCATATTTCTCTGAGTTTTCACAATCTTTGTGTCTTTCCATTGATGCCTGAGCATTTGAGGAGACTGCCACCTATTCCAGTGTTTGCAGATATTCGCTGGTGGTGTTAGACCTTTACTACTTACTATCAGAACTTAAATGCTGTTCTGTTGTTGCTTCTCCTTTTGGGGACGACTTATGGTGAACTGAACTGACACACTGCAGTGGAACTAACTTGTTGCCCTACTGTTGTTTCCTGGCCTGGGGGAAAGACTCATATTGAACACTGGAATTTAAATGCTTCTCCATAACTAAATTGTTGCCTTCACATTGTTTTTGAGTCTGTGGAAAACTTATAGTGAGCACTGGAACTTAGATGTTGCCCCAGAAATATATTGCTGCCCTGCAAATGTTTCCCGGTCAGAGGAAGACTTAGGTTGGCACTGTAACTTAATTCTGACCTTTTAGTTGTTTCTGGGAAGGGAATGCTCTGGGAAGGGAATGCTCCATGCAAGCGCCTGGGCTTTATGGAACATCTGGCCAAGAATTTGGTCTTTCCTGTGGGTTGTGACCCTTGCAGTGCTTTGGTGCTAATCAGTCTCTTCAACTTGGGATCTCCAGTTATTGGAGTGCAGAGAAGCTCTCAAGATCCACTTTCCAGTCATTGTGATTAATGCCCTGCTTTTTGTCCCCAATTCGCTGCAGGTGGTTCAGCCCTCCTGGAACTCATGATGATTGCTGTGGGACAGGACAGGAGTAGGCTTCCATAAAGATTTGAAGATCAATGGAGAGACAGAACATGCATCTCCAATTCCCTCCTCTCACCACAGAAATCATGAGTTTAAAGAAATCTCTGTGAGTGGTATTTTGCTGGCTTTGGAAAGGCAATGGCACAGTCTGAAATGAACGATTCTTTGACCAGCTGTGACTTCTCTCAATCTTGTGGATGCAGGGGAGGTCTCCATTTCTCCCCCAGGTTCTGGAGAATTCAGGGTGATATTCTTGTCTTTGGATATTTTCTAGTTATATTTTTGATGGGGAACTGATGTTGGGGAATCTTCTACTCCACAGTCTTGCTGATGTCACTGTACTGTTCATATTTCTATTAGCATCCTAATCACAACCGCTTATGCAATAACTAAGGAGTTCCAAACTTTCTTTAGTCTTCTTATCTGCCAAGCCCTCAAAATCTAGGTTTATCTAGCTTGTTTCTACAAATTCTTCCAACCTTTTTCCATTACCCAGTTCCAAAGCCACTTCCACATTTTTGGGTATTTGTTATCAGCAACACCCCACTTCTCTGTACCTATTTTCTGTATTAGCTTGTTTTCTGTTGCTTGTAACAGAATATTTGAAACTGCATAATTTAAAAGAAAAATAATTTATTTCTTACAATTATGGAGGCCAAGAAGTCTCAAGTTGAGGGACGATAACTGGTGAGAGCCTTCTTGCTGGTGGAGCCTCTTTGAAGAGTCCCAAGGCAGTGCGAGACATCACATGATGAGGGGGCCAAACATGTTAGCTCAGGTTTCTAGTCCTTGTCTTATAAATCCACCAGTCCGGCTCCCATGATAACCCATGACTCCATTAACCATTTAATCCATTAATTCATGAATGGATCAGTCTGTTCATTATACCTAAACCCTTATGATCCAATCACCTCTTAAAGGCCTCACCTCTCAAAGTTGCCACATTGGGGGGTAAGTTTCAAAATGAATTTTTTGAGGGGACATTTAAACCATAGCAGGGTTTCAGATTTGCAAGATAAAAGGTCTGGAGATCTGTTTCACAACATGTGAACATACTTAATACTATTAAACTGTATGCTTAATGGTTAGGATGATAAATTACAGGTTATGTGTTTTTTACTATAATTAAAAAAACTATGCTTGTTATAAATAAGTAGCTCATTCTCTCTTGTAAAATTTACTACCTGTTCAAATTGCTCAAATTAAACCAGTGACTGAACTGTGGTCTTCTCTAGGGTACTTAAAATTACTGAAATAAAAGAATAAGTATATAAAAAGTGCAGTGGCGCGATCTCGGCTCACTGCAAGCTCCGCCTCCTACGTTCACCCGCCATTCTCCTGTCTCAGCCTCCCGAGTAGCTGAGACTACAGACGCCCGCCACCATGACTGACTAATTTTTGTATTTTTAGTAGAGACGCAGTTTCACCATGTTAGCCAGGATGGTCTCGATCTCCTGACCTCGTGATCCGCCCATCCGCCCGCCTCAGCCTCCCAAAGTGCTGGAATTACAGGCGCGAGCCACCACGCCCGGCCTTTAAATGAATTTTAAAATAATTCATTTATTTAAACTATGACACAAAAAAAGAGGTTTTAAAATCTTACCCAGGTACTCTTTAAAAATAACAAATATATTAATTACTTGATGTCTTTACTGTATCTAAAATAATTGCTGTATCACAGGTAGGGACACAGTAAAAGAGATATTATTGAAGCTAGTATACTATACTGCAGATACTGTTGAAATACCTTAGAAGTACTATTGAAATATTTTAACAGAATAACACACTAAACAGACTGAAGTTCTTTTACAAGGACCTTATGTAAATAACAGCATGAAATAATAATAAGTCCATCAATTCCATAAGAGATATATGCAAAATTTGGATGCTAAAATTCTTTTTTTTTTTTTTTTTTTTGAAATGGAGTCTTGTTCTGTCATCCAGGCTGGAGTGCAGTGGCGTGATCTCGACTCACTGCAACCTCTGCCTCCCAGGTTCAAGTGATTCTCCTGGCTCAGCCTCCTGAGTAGCTGGGATTATAGGTATGTGCCACCATGCCCGGCTAATTTTTGTATTTTTATTAGAGATGGGGTTTCACCATGTTGGCCAGGCTGGTCTCGAACTCCTGACCACAGGTGATCCACCTGCCTCAGCCTCCCAAAATGCTGGGATTACAGGCATAAGCCATCATACCTGGCCCGGATGCCAAAATTCTTAAAAGAAACAAGGTGAGTTATCTCATTATGAGCTCCATAAGACTAAGATCTGGTAAAACTGGATCTTGAAATATGAGATGAAACCTCAAATTGACACTTGCCAAAATTCTCCATTAAATAACCCGTCACGGTAGGGATAAATTTGCCACAGTATTAAACACTGACCAGAAAACTTCTGTAGTATAGCAGAAGACATGTCCAGTTCATGCATTATGTATATTAAATTAAGCTCAGTATGGTTTCAGGATGATTCAAGCACATTACATTTATTATGCACTTTATTTCTATTAGTATCACATTGTAATATATAATGAAATAATTATACAACTCACCATAATGTTGAATTAGTGGGAGCCCTGAGCTTGTTTTCCTGCAACTAGATGGTCCCATCTGGAGGTGATGGGAAACAGTGGCAGATAATCAGGTGTTCGACTCTCATAAGGAGTAAGCCACCTAGATTTCTTGCATGTGCAGTTCACAATAGGGTTCATACTTCTGTGAGAATCTAATGCCACCACTGATCTGACCAGGAGGCAGAGCTCAGGTGGTAATGTGAGTGATGGAGGAGAGCTGGAAACACAGATGAAGCTTCGCTTGCTTGCCACCACTCACCTCTGTGTGGCTCAGTTCCTAACAGGCCATGAACCGGTGCCAGGTGTTGTGGTCCCCTGCTCTAAGTAATAGTTTTAGCATCCCCAAATAGATTTATATCATTTATACAATTGTGTTTATTAATGTGTACTAATAGGTACAGTTATTTTCTGGGTAAGTTGAAGTATTTCCCTATCAAAAATCCCCAGCTCTTACTATGGCAGAAAACAAAATAAAAACAAAACAAAACAATAAAATAAAAGCACAATTAGATTTTGTGTTACTTACTTAGAATATTCCAATTGTCTAATACATAGACATATTTAATTAGAATGCTTATTTATAGAATGCTTACATAAAGCTATGTAAAGCTTTTTCCATTAGTTATAAACTTTATTGTCCTTATCACTCTTAATCCTCTGAAAAAATGAAAAGATCCTTGACCCAACTGAAAAGTTACATCTGCTAGATATGTTAAATTGAGGTTCTCCAGAGAGCCTTCAGCAGATGGTTCACAGAAGTTGACTGCTAACCCAAGATCCTCAGAATAAGCTAATGATTACATGGAGTAGATAATTTTGGCTAAAGATCATTGGAAGAAGATTCTTCTATATATCACACTCTCTATTGCATATTCTTATATATTATATTTGTGGTAATACTATTCTCCTTTATTGCTTGAAGTATTCTACTTCTGACTTAGCCTGTCGTATCATACTTACTAGTGATAATGAGTTACCTATGTCTAGACCAGAGTTGGCAAACTATGGCTTACAGACCAAATCTGGCCTGCCACCTGATTTTGTAAATAAAATTTTTTTGGAACACAGCCACAGCCATTTTTTTTAACATGTTGCCTATGACTGTTCCTGTGCTACAACAGCAGATCTGAGTTGTGACCAAAAAACAATGAATGGCTCACAAAGCCAAAAATATTTCACATCTAGTTTTTTTACAGAGAAAGTTTGCTGATCCTTGATCTAGATAATTATCATTATAGCTCTATAATTCAGTTCTTCCAAACTATTTTTAGCTCAGCCATTTAAATAAATGATGTTAAGGTATGTTACTCTGACTTTCCAATAACAGTACTCTTTGTCCAAGAAGCCTAGTGAGAAGGAAAACAACAACAACAAAAATAACAACAAAAAAAGCCAAACAAACAATACTCTGAATGCAATATATAAATGAAATAAAATGTCCTTGCACCAGGGAAATTACAAAATACAAACAATAACTATTTGTAAACGGTACTCAGAAACAGTATATCTGGAGTTCCATTAATGTTGAATTATCTCTTGTATATCTTTTTGTTATTTTTTTCTCTATAAAACAATGAGACTCTTTAATGCCAACATAGGACCAAGATTCATTGTTCTGTTGAATTATTAGGCCATTCCAACAGTGTAATTTCTGTGGTAGTCAGTCTCCAAGATAGTACCTAATGATTTTTGCTTCTTGGTATTCATGCACTTGTACACTGTGCCTCTCCCACACTGTGCCAAGGTTGGTATATGTGACCTCTGTGGCAACAGTGATAGTATGTCACTTCCAATGTTAGGTAATAAAAGACAATGTATTTTCTGCCTTATTCTCTATCATACAATTCACTCTAGGGAAAGTTAGCTGCCATGTTGTCAGCAGCTCTATGGAAAGGCCCATGCGACAAGGAATTGAGAAATCTTGCCAACAGCCCATGAGAAACTAAGGCCTCCAGTCCACAGCCAGGTGAGTGAGCCTTCTTGGAAGTAAGTGGACCCTATACTCTATTCCAACCTTCAGAGAACTGCAGCCTTAGCTGACATCCTGGCTGCAACTTCATAAGAGACACTATTCCAGAACCACTCAGATAAGATGCTCCAAAACTTATAACCCTCAGGAACTATATGACATAATTTTCTTGTTTTCAAGCTGCTAAATTTGGAATCATTTGTTATAGAGCAAAAGATAACTGATACAATTTAACTCCCCAACTAAATTCCCCAACATCCCAAATGAATTATATATCATTTCAAAGAGTACATAAAACCCTTTATGGAGTCAGAATTCTGAGAATAATGATCCTATCCACAGGAGTGAAACTACTAGAAGCTTTCATAAAAAAATTACTTTAGTTGATGTAGTAAATAATACATCCCAAACTGTGAGGCACAGCAAACACAACAAACCAGTTTAAATTCCTTAAACCAAGTCATTATAAATAATAGAATTGTCTCGGATTTTATTTTGGCCAACCAGGGAAGATTCTTTACCATTGCTAACATTGTGTATTATACCTACACACTTCCGGTGAATCGGAATAATCTATCTCTAAGCTAAAAGAAAAGGCAACCTGGCTACCTAAAATAGACTTGGAAAATCTTTGAGACTTGTTTTCGTGATCAGGTCTGGGAAATCTGTGGTCATGGTTCCGAAATATCTGCCAGGCCTTTCCAGTTATACTTATCTCACTGGTGTTCAATGTCTATGTTCCAGAATCTTAAACGCTTGTGTGCAGCCACCATCCTGACAAATGATTCAACAAATGATTCAAAGACAAAAATCAGAATACAATTATTTTAATAGACACGTAAAACTGAAAATCAGATATCCACAGATGAAACTTCACCTTCGAGGAAAATCGCCAACAGGGGTAAAGAGCTGCGCAACACTTGAAGTTTTCTCCTGCAGCTTTGATTGAACAAGGACCAGTAGGAAGGACTGAAAATAAAGAGGTTCCTACAAACATAGATAAAGACTGTTTTTGTTGTTGTTGTTGTTGTTTTCTGTAGCAATGGAAACCAAATAGCCACAAGAACCAGTTTTAAACCCATTCAGTTGATCAAGAATAACCTGCATCAGTGAGCCCCTCTTGCATGAGTCAGCTCGCCGGGGAAAGACTCACTCCAGTAAACACACCTCTCAGTGCCAGCTAATCAGCAGCAGTCTCACCTGAGTAACTGAGCTTCCGCAGATGTTGTCCAACCACTCATATCCCTGAAAGTCTGTCAATTCCTAGCACTTCACGCTTCCCCTAAAGAAAAATCCGATATAAGGCTAACAGTCTGCTGTGCCTGACTGGCATAGCCCTCCCTGATTATAGGAAGCAACACATTCAGCTTTGTCTTGTCAATATTTTTTATGTTTAGTGCTGGTCTCATGATTCTTTGAACAACTCCCCTGATTCTTTTATCATTTTTTTAACCTCTTCCTGTTTAATACTACTAAGAGTAATAGTAATGATGATGATGATTTTGTAACCGCTACTCACCATATGGCATGCACTGTGCCAAGGGCTTTCATTGTCTTAATATCTGGCTACCAGCACTTCTTAGATTTTCAGGTAGCACTCACACCTGAGGCTATTCCTGGCTTATTCCGTGTGCCAGTCGTTTGCTGGTTGCCTTCGATTCACTCCTTATCCTTTCTCTGCTCTGTCACGGAAGGCTGACTCCTGAAGACGGGGTTTGCCAGGCTCTTCTGTCAGCTGGCTTCCAGCTCATTTTTGCTAATGGGAATCTGTGGTGAAAGATGAAAGACCAGAAGGGAGAAAGAATATTTCTTCCCTCTCTGCTTCTGGAGGTGGCTTGGCCAATAGCTGTGTTTCTTCCCATTGCTCCAGCTCTTTGAAAATACCTAGTTTTTTTTTGGTGATGAAGGCATGATGCTGTAGATATCTAGGTTGTTTGGCAATCCTGTTTGGATTCTCAGCTTTTACAACACCCAATAATAAATTCTTTTTAAAAAAGCTTCAGTCTTTCTAATTTCCTAGACCATTGATAGAATCAGCAACAATAGGTGGTAGAATTCACGTCAGGTAAAACTGAGAGTTTTGAGATTTAGTCCCAAGTCTGTCTCTGAATCACTTGTGACCTTGAAACAATTACAGGTTGGTGCCTCAGTTTTGCTATCTGTGTAATGGAATTGTTGATCTTTAAAGGCCTCCCTCCTGGCCCTCCACCACCACTCTGCCCAATTAGAACCTTCTATAATGCTGGGCTTGCAAGAATTGGTTTAACATTTATAAGAATTATAGCTGTTCTATTCTCTCCTGTAAGAGTTCAAAAATTGCTTTATAATGAAAATGCAGAGCCCACGTTTAAAGAGCAGGAAAAAGGTGTCATTAAAAGTGTTATAAATAAAGTTTTTCCTTTAAAAATTTGTATTATTTGTAAAATACTATAGAGGTAATAGTGATATATGAGCAACAATTAACTTAAAAAGTACAAAAATTGGCCGGGCGCGGTGGCTCAAGCCTGTAATCCCAGCACTTTGGGAGGCCGAGACGGGCGGATCACGAGGTCAGGAGATCGAGACCATCCTGGCTAACATGGTGAAACCCCGTCTCTACTAAAAAATACAAAAAACTAGCCGGGCGAGGTGGCGGGCGCCTGTAGTCCCAGCTACTCCGGAGCCTGAGGCAGGAGAATGGCGTAAACCCGGGAGGCGGAGCTAACAGTGAGCTGAGGTCCGGCCACTGCACTCCAGCCTGGGCGACAGAGCTGGGAGACTCCGTCTCAAAAAAAAAAAAAAAAGAAAGTACAAAAATTTTCTGGTATTATAGTATTTTCTGGCATTATAATATTATACAATACAATATATAATACCACTTTATTAATGTGATATCTTGATTACTGATACGATTTTTCAGGCTTGCTTTTCCACAGACTCATTTAATGGCTCATCAAAATTTAAACTTTTGAAATTTTATTTTCAATTGATGCAATTGAAAGTGACATTAGTTTCTCTTGGAAAATGACAGATCGTAAATAATTTTTGATAATTTTAAATTTTGATGAGGATCTTACTGCTGATGCAATTGTTATTGGAGCTGTTAAGACTATTTTGTAGCCTGTTACATTTGGGATTAATTTCTGATAAATTATTATTGTTACAATATTTTAAGACTAGTCAAGTATAGTAGTGAGAAGGGGGAAAGAGTAGAACAAAGAGTTTGATCTGTAACTGACTGAATAATCAATTGAGATAACTCACTACCCTCAGGTCAGCCTGATAAATTGTTTTGAAATAAAAATTTTAGAATATGTAGAGCTGATGATTCTCTTAGAGCAATTTTTCTAAAAATATTTAATTCTTTACACAAATTAGTTTTGTATGAGACTAAATTTAATTTTAAATGTAAATGTGTACAATGGCATCTTAATGTTTCCTTTGACATTTCCTATAATGTGTAGAGGTTGTGTAAGAAACTAAATGTGGCTTCATGATTTGCATAAAATTCAAAATAATGGTTTATGCAGTCTACCAATATATCTTCAATTATAAGGAAAAAACTAATTTAAACATGGTCTCAGCTGCCATCGTGGCACGTACCTGTAGTCCCAGCTCCTTCAGAGCCTGAGGCAGAATGATCCCTTGAATCCAGAAGTTGGAGGCAGAATCCCTTAAGTCCAGGAGTTCGAGGCTATAGTGTGCCATGACCATGTCTGTGACTAGCCACTGCTCTCCAGCCTGGGCAGCACAGCAAAAAGCCTGCCTCAAAAATAAATAAATAAATAAAAGTGAAATTGTCTTACTCATTAATAATTTGTTCATTTGAAGCTTCATATGAAACCAGTGTGTTTTTCTATCAAATGCCACCATCTTTAAATTTATTTTATATTTTTAAGCCATGATCTTTAAATTTCTTTTCCATTTCCGAGTCTATTTCTGTTTCTAAGCAGCTTTGTAATGTTGAGGCTGTTTTCAAAATCTGAGATTCTAAACTCTTTAGAGAATTTTAATGACTCCCTGATACGCTTTCTTGCAGTGTCCATGTGTGTACTTTTATTTTGTAATAATCTGATGAGAGTTTACTGCCTGTGTCCTGGCAGTTCCTGTTCTGGCTTCAGGCCAGAATTAATATTTGTACAGATGCCACAAGGTTAGGCTCCAGGGACTGATGACCAAGCCTGTCTCCCTCTATGGGTCTCAGTGATGCCTATATGCAGAATCCCTTCTTTCTCCCTTGGCTGCAGCCACTGCTGCTGCTGCTGCTGCTTTTGTGCTGCTGTCACTCTCCCTGCTACCATCCTGGTCCCATGTCTAGGTCCAGCAGCCTTAGTCAGGTAAATATAATCTTTTTGTGTACCTAAGACCTTGAAAGATGAGCAGAATACTGCACAAGAGGAGCCAGGGGTGTTTATCTTCTTTGTACAAGAAATTTTTGTAGCCTCAAAGGTGAGGGACCTCAGTCATTGAGACTTACTGGCACCAGTAAGTCTAAAATCAGGGACCCAGACACAGAGCCACAGATGTTCAGGAAAAGCCGTAGCATTGCCAGGGGACCCAGGGGATTGAGCACAATTGTTTCCGAGATGTTCAACAACATATTCAGTATTATAGGTGACAGAGAATCTTCCAGAAGTGGTGTTATGTGAAGATTGGTGTGTTGGAGCAAACAGTATCTGACCACCTTGAGAAAACTTGAGAAGTTTACTTACATGTCAGCATGTTATCTTTAGTATTTCTTGAATATTCTAAATGATTCTTTCACTGTAGGTGTGAGATATATTGTACTTTTTTTTTTTTACAATGATACTGTAAAAAATGTTTTAAAACAAGTTTTGAAAACTTTTTGTTACGGAAAATTTCAAACATATTCAAAAGTAGAGTGAATAGATAGTATAATGAACCCCACTTTAGGTACCCATTAACTCAGCTTCATTGATTTCATGACTGAATTTTATCTACATCTCCTTTCCCTTCCCTCAGTCCTAAGTTATTTTGAAACAAATCCCAAACATCCTATCATTTTATCAGCAAATATTTTAATAATATATTTAAAAGATTTACTATTATTTCACCTAAAAAATGAACGATTCTTAATACTATGAAATAGTTATTAGTTAAATTTCTTTAATTATCTCAATTTTTTTTCAGAGTTTGTTTGAACCATGATCTAAACACACTCTGCATACTGCTATTAGTTGGTATGCTTCTTAAATCTCTTTTAATATATAATTGTTGGCTGGGTGCCATGGCTCATGCCTGTAATCTCAGCACTTTGGGAGGTTGAGGTGGGCAGATCACTTGAGCTCAAAAGTTCAAGACTAGCCTGGGCAAAATAGAGAAACCCTGTCTCTACAAAAAAAGACATAAAAAAATTAATTGGGTACAGTGGCGTGTGCCTGTGGTCCCAGTGACTTGGGAGGCTAAGACAGGAGGATTGCTTGAGCCTGTGAGGTGGAGGTTGCAGTGAACTGAGATTGCACCACTGCAATCCAGCTTGAGTGACAGAAGTAAAACTTTGTCTGAAAAAAAAAAAAAACCCTGCTCAAAAGAAAAACCTTGAATATATATGTGTGTGTGTATATATATATATATATAGTTGCCCCATCTCTTTTCTCCTTTGTAATTTATTTGTTGAAGAAACTGGGTCATTTTGTCCTGTAGAATGAATCATCGTATGGATTCCGCTTCTTGCATCCTACTATGGTCTGAATGTTTGTGTCCCTGCAAAACTCATATGCTGAAATTCCAGCTCCTAAGGAAATGGTATTAGGAGATGAGGTTTTTGGGAGGTAATTAGGTCATGAGGGTGGAGCCCTCATTAATGCCCTTCATCAAAGAGATGCAAGAGAGATCTTGTGTTCCTTCCATCATGTGGCGACACAATAAAAATATGGTTGTCCATGAACTGTAAGTGGGTACTTGCTAGACACCAAAGCCTTGATCTTGGAGTTCTCAGCCTCCAGAACTGTGAGAAATAAACTTATGCTTTTATAAGCCATTAGTTTATTGTATATCTTTTAGAGCAGCCTGAATGGACAAAGACACACCTCTAGATGATTGTTTAACATATTCTGCTGTTCTTTGTATTTCTATAGGCTTAAGAGATTTATCTTTGGTTATTTGGTGTGTGGCTACTTCATAGGTGGTCTTGTGTACTTCTATCCAGACACAATACTGTCACTTTTTTGTGATGTTAGTAGCCATTAAATTTTTTTTTAGATCCATTATTTCATGAGGGTTTACAAAACGATTGTATTTAAATTGTATTATTATTTATTGGCTGGGTTATTTCTACAAAGATAAACCTTTCTGTATAAAATATGGTTATTATGGCCTGAAGTATAGTATGCACAAAAAAACAAGACTTATCTTTATGCTTGATTTTTTCTCTTTATTTACCAGTTTTCAAAATAGTGAATTGCTTCTCCAGCATCCTCCATATGTGACCAATGAGAGTTTTTAAAAGAATAATTATGAATTCATGAGTTTAAATTTATCTGATGTGTTTTAATCCCTACTAATGCCCACATTGTCTTATCTTTGGCCAGTGAGAGAATTGCTTGGCTCTTGAGTCCTTTGACAGGCTCACACTAGTCTTTTATAGTTTCCTTGCTTTTTGGTATAGTCTGATATTCCAGCTTCATCTGGTACATTTTCTGTCCCATGTTTGGAAACAGTTATTTCTCCAATGTATCCTGTGTTTTTTAGAGGAAATTCTGTTTTCAAGCTATAGTCAAGTTTCTAGGTTTTTCCAGTAGACAGAGCCAGGAGTTTTTAAAAACAAAATAAATGATGAATTCATACTGATACTTCTTTTTTTTTTTTTTTTTTTTGAGACAGAGTCTCTCTCTGTCGCCCAGGCTGGAGTGCAGTGGCTGGATCTCAGCTCACTGCAAGCTTCGCCTCCCGGGTTCACGCCATTCTCCTGCCTCAGGCTCCGAAGTAGCTGGGACTACAGGCGCCCGCCACCTCGCCTGGCTAGTTTTTCGTATTTTTTAGTAGAGACGGCGTTTCACCGTGTTAGCCAGGATGGTCTGGATCTCCTGACCTGGTGATCCACCCGTCTCGGCCTCCCAAAGTCATACTGATACTTCTAATTCAAACTCAGCATCATAGGGTTTTTGTTTAACATTATCAGTCTTATGTCATCTGTATCTCCTTTTTCCATGAGGAAAGCGGTTGCTTCTCAAGGACACCAACATAATTAATCATTTGCTTTGTCCCACAGAACATAACCCCCCAAAATAACTGTGTCAACACTATACCAACAATGTGTTTACTGCAGACAATTTATAATTATTTTATTTTATTTTTAGAGACAAGGTCTCACTTTGACACCCAGGCTGTAATGCAATGGCACCATTATTGTAATCTTGAGCCCAGAATAGCTGGGACTACAGGAGCACCCCATTACACCCAGCGAATTTTAAAAATTATTTGTACAGGCAGGGCCTCACTACATTGCCCAGGCTAGTCTTGAACTCCTGGGCTTAAATGACCCTCCTACCTCAGACTTCTAGAGCCCTGGGATTACAGGTGGGAGTCACTGCACTGGCCCAATTTATGGCTATTTATATAGTTCTTTTTATCTTTAGGTTTAATTCTACTAGGATTAAACAATCAAATTATTGTGTTGTAAAGTCACTGGAAATAATTTGTGTGATCTATTTTTAAAATTTTGCTTTTGTTTTATAGAATTTAATTTTTAAATTTTGTTTTGTAATCATGTAAAATATTTATGTGTCCTCAAAGTCAAATATACAAAATGAAATATATTCAGAGTAGTGTAACTTTTGCCTCTCCCCCTACTCTATTCTCTCTCTCTCTCCCATTATTTTTTTAAAATTAAATTTTTGGTTTAGTATTCTGTTTTTTATAGTTATTATTAGTGTGTCAAGAAGATATATAAAATTGGTCAGGGTGATTAGCAAACTAGGTATCTTTCACAGTCTGAAGTTGTAGAGTCTTGGGGTGAGGAGGGAAAAGGAGGATGGAGGTAAGCATTGGGCTTCTGATGGGCATGGCAAGAGTAAATACGACCTGGAGATTGAAGAGTCTGCTGTTGCTTGCTCGAGTAAACAAAGGAAAATGCTATAAATACCTGGGAAGATATTAGAAAAAGTAGAATGATAGTGAGAAGCAAGGTAAAGATTCATTCAACACTTATCAAGAACTCATTGTTCTCCAGGAATGGTGACAGGGCAAGACTGATCAAGTTTCAGGGAAGGTCTAATTTCTTAGTCAGTATACATTTTCATTTGTGATTACTTGGGTTCTCTTATTTTATTCATATAGTAATGAAGTAGTTGAGAAGAAGCTGACTTTGGATTGGGCATATCAGGAAATGTTTCAGTCCAGTTCTAAGGTTCTATAATGTCTTGTTTCAGTAGATGGCTCTTGATAGATAGACAGCCAAAGAGATAGATAGAGAGGCAAAGAGAATAGATTGAGAGGCAAAAAATATACAGGAAGACAAAGAGAAAGTGCATCCCAGGAAGAAGGGGACAGGTGACCGAGGTGTGTTTGTGAGCATTCATTCATGGCTGTTCTCATCTTTTCTTTTTTTTTTTTTTTCAGATGAAGTCTTGCTCTATTGCCCACACTGGAGTGCAGTGGTGCGATCTTGGCTCACTGCAACCTCTGCCTACTGGGTTCAAGCAATTCTCCTGCCTCAGCCTCCAGAGTAGTTGTGATTACAGGCACATGCCACCACACCCAGCTAATTTTTGTAGTTTTGTAGAGACAAGGTTTCACCATGTTGTTCTTGAACTCTTGACCTCAAGTGATCTGTCCACCTCGGCTTCCCAAAGTGCTGGGAACACAGGTGTGAGCCATCGCCCCTGGCCAGGTAACTATGGAAGGTGATGGATATATATATATACATATATATATTTTTTAAAGAGATGGGGCCTTGCTGTGTTGCCCAGGTTGGTCTCGAACTCCTGGGCTCAAGTGATCCTTGCACCTCGGCCTCCCAAAATGCTAGGATTACAGGTGAATCGTATGAATCATTTCTAAAACTAGGACTTGGGCCAAAACAACTCAACATGCTTAAAAATACTAGATGATTTGGCAGAACCAACCAGTATTGTATAAATGAAACATTTTTAAATAAGTAGAATTTATTTTGTCTCATAGAATTATGTTGTCTAGAGTAAGATGATTGTGTGTGTCCACTTGACTGGCCACAGGGTGCTTAGACTAAATATGATTTCTGTTGTGTCTTTCTAGATGTTTCTGGATGAGATTCGCATTCAAATTCATGAACTCATTAAAGTAGATGGCCCTCTCCAATGCGGGTGGGCATCATCCAATCTGTTGAAGGTGTGAAGAGAACAAAATGGGGAGGAAGGAATAATTCACTATTTTTCTTGCTGCCCACCTGCTTGGACTGGGACGTCTCATCTCACCTTCTCCAGCCTTTGGATGAGGATTTACACCCTGGTCCTCAGGCCTTCAGGTTCTAACTGGAGCTACACTATCAGCTTTCCTGGCTCTCCAGATTGCAGATGGTGGATCACGGTACTTTTTAGCCTCCATCATAATGTAAACCAATTCTTGATAATAAATCTATCTATCTATCTATCTATCTATCTATCTATCTATCTATCTATCTATCTATCTATCTATCTATCTCCTCTCTAGTTCAATTTCTCTGGAGAACCCTAACACATAGAGTTAGAAATTAGGTTTTTCGGTTTTTGCTTTTTTAGAGACGGAGTTTTGCTCTTGTCGCCCAGTTTGAAGTGCAATGGCATGAGCTTGGCTTACTCCCATTCTCATGCTTCAGTCT
Source organism: Colobus angolensis palliatus (assembly GCF_000951035.1). Taxonomy (NCBI): domain Eukaryota; kingdom Metazoa; phylum Chordata; class Mammalia; order Primates; family Cercopithecidae; genus Colobus; species Colobus angolensis. The sequence continues at coordinate 7,274,476 of NW_012118376.1, forward strand.
CCTGAGTAGCTGGGACTACAGGTATGTGCCAGTATTCTCAGTAGAGATGGAGTTTCACCATGTTGACCAGGCTGGTCTCGAACTCCTGACCTCAGGTGATCCACCCACCTCAGCCTCCCAAAGTGCTGGGATTACAGGCGTGAGCCACCACGCCTGGTCAAAATTAGTTTTTTTTTTTCTTTTTTTAAAATTTAAAGAAGGCCTGTCTGTGAAAAAGCCAAAAAGAGACCTTTTAAACAATCCTGTTATTTCACAAAAATCTCAGTTGCTCTTATCACAGCTCTAAAAGTGAAATAGTCAGGTGAAATGGGAAAAAATTGTTCTTGATTATTCTAAATGGTTGTAAGGCACCACTTGTTATAGTGCTGCTTTCACTTTTTCTGTGTTACTTGTCAGGTTTGTGAGGGAGTAAAATATGTTCTTGGATACAGTAGTAAGAGAGAGAAGAAATTACTGCATTTCATCAACTTAAGATGCCACTGACTATAAGATGTACTGTTATTTTATGCACAATAAGAAAGAGAAAAAAACTGTCATTAAACCATAACACAATATAGATCCATTTCAATTTCAGAGATGTTAAAATGTGAAAATAAGTGTGCATTTTAGAATCAATATGATATAGTAATTATTGACTGCCTACTATGTACCAGGCTTTGTTGCTGCTCCTTGACAAACACTATCTTCATTAACCTAGTGATGTGTACCCCCGGCCCTATTTTACAGATGAGAAAAAAGAGGCACAGTGAAGCTAAATATATTGGCTAAAGATCACAAAGCTAGTAAGCAGAACAAGCTACTTACCTACTTGAACAAGAAACTTCCTCCTTTCAAACCTCTGTTCTGTTCTTTTTTTTTTTTTTTTTTTTAACTACGATAGTCATTTATTCTCTCTAACAGTTATTATTGGTGAGGAATTTTGGAGTAATTTGAATGGGTGTTCTCGCTTAAGGGTCTCTTATGAGTTTGCAGTTAGATGTCAGCTGTGGCTACATCATCTGGACACATGACTGAGGCTGGAACATTCAATTTCAAGGTATCTCACTCATATAGCTGGTAAGTTGGTGCTGGCTGTTGGCTAAGAGTCTTAATTTCTGGCCACATGGGCCACTCCATGAGGATGCTTAAGTGTCCTCTCAACATGGTGTCTGGATCTTTGGATTACAAAAGGCCAATGTGGAATCTGCAATGCCATTTATAATTTATCCTTGAAAGTTCACACACTTCTGCTGTACAAACTTCTGTTCTTACTTGTGATGCTTTTGTCAGGCTGTGTCTTGATAAGTTGTAACACTTTTGAGTCTTTGAAGAAAGTGATCTGTTTTTAGTGTGGGTACTTTTCATTGATGTCAAATACTTACAGCATAATACTGGGAAGATAATGAGTCACTGAGTTTTAAATCATTACTTGAGTAATGTTAATGAGAATATTTTGGGGTATATATTTGAATACCAAATAGTTTTTGACTATCCAAAAAGTGATTTTCCTTGTTCTCTAGACAGGGACTTTGCATTTATCAGGGTTCTTAAGTAGATAGATAGAAAGAAAGAAAGATAAATCGATAGATTCAGATATAGCTATATGAGAGGGGATTTAGCAGGGGAATTGAATTGGCTTACATGATTATGGAGGCTGAGAAGTCCCACAACAGGCCATCTGCAAATGAGAGACCCCAGGACACCTGTAGCATGTCTCAGTTTAAGTCCAAAGCCCTCAGAACCAGGGAGGCTGATGTTTAACTCTCAGTCTGAGGCTGAAGGACTGAGAACCCCGGGGACCACTGGTATAAGTACTGAAGTTCAAAAGCCAGAGAGCCTGGAGTTCTGATATCCAAGGTCAGGAGAAGAATGTATCCCAACTCTAGAAGAGAGGAAATTTCTTTTTGTTCTATCTGGGCCCCCAGCCAATTGGGTGGTGACAGCTAACATTGAGGGCAGATCTTCACTAGTCAGTCTGCTGACTCACCCACAAGTCTCCAGAATCACCCTCACAGACACACCCAGAAATGATCCATTACCAGTTCTCTAGATATTCCTTAATCCAGTCAGGTTGGCACCTAAAATTAACCACCACAAGGGTTACTTTATATGTCTAACATTCCTTAAAGAGTTCCTGGCCAAAGGCTATTGTGTTCCATAGTAGAATGCTAAAAAATGCCTTTTAACAAGACAGTTCCTTACTGCTTTTAAAATGCTCTGGGCTATTTCCATTCTAAACTACTAAAGCATACACTTGTGGAAAAGCAGCAAGGATCCTTAACACATAATCTGGTTGAAAACCGACAGGTAAGCATTTGTCTTTGGGGTGAAACTTCCCTTTGTTTTAGTGTGGACAACTTTAGTGAATTCTTTTAGTAATATATTTGTAGGGCAAACACCTATCCATGTTTTGCGGGGAAGCCCAGGATGTAAAGTAATAATCTCAAATGCAAAAGCTTTAGAGTAAGCTATTGTTTAATAACATAAATGTAGTGTTTTAGCAAGTTAACGAAAAAAAAAAATTACCTAAATCTGGATTTAGACTATCCTTTACGTGAAAATGATTGTGTTAGTGGAATTACGCGTCCTTTTGTTCAAGCAGTGTCCCTTCAAGGTTGGGAACCATGGCAGGGAGATCATGCATCTGGACTTCCTTCCCCCTCAAGACAAATAGAATTCTGTGATAAGGATATAGACCGGCTTGAAGCTAGATGAACTGGATCATTGGCATCCTACACAGGAGCTATTTATGAAGGAGCAGTCCTGATTTGGAAAAATGTTTAAAGACTCACTCTAGTGATTGTCCTGGGTGTGTCTTTGAGATGAGGGCAGCTTCACCCTGAAGGAACTGGGTTCTCATGTTCCTGCCATCCTGAGGTAAAAAAGAAAAGGGTCTTGGACAATGGAGTGAAGGCAATTAATCCTTGTATCTTGGGAGCAAAGAGGGAATTGAGATTGTCCTCTGGTATATGGAAGTGTCTGAAGATTTCTATGGACGGGGGTGCAGCTGATCCCCACTCCTGTTAGGAAAAACCTGTGGGAGTCGGGTAGACAGAATCAACTTGTGTTTGGGCTGTGGCTTTCAAAGTAACCACCTTTAGTCATGCAATAGGTTGCCTTCAAGGGGTATTCTATTCTTTCAAATCTTTTAGTGGAGCCTGATTTAAAGGGATAGCTCCCTCCTAGATGTGCCTTGGGGGCATTAGTGAAGGGGTCTGTGTCTATGCTTGGGGTCCACATGACACTGGGGAGGCAGAAAGAGTCTAGGGCAGGGGGTTAGGTCTGAGTGGAGATGCTGTGCACGGAGTAGTGCAATAATCCAGTAACAGTATCTGTCTTGGGGATCCCAAGAATTTGCAGAACTTGCCATCATTCCTCAGGTTTTCACTGCTATACTTTGAGAAGGTAACCAAATGAAAGATGTGACTTTCTGCTTTTACAGGGATGTAGGTCAGGCTATTGTCATTTGGGCATTGAAGAGAAGGTTGCCTTTGGAAAGCTGGAGAACTTGGGGGGAATAGCTGACTTGCACATCCTCCAGTACTCCACTTAGCTATCATTCCTTCTAATGTCTCCCCAACTTCATGTCTGAGTTCAGTGTCTTTTCTAGTGTTCCTTTAGTCCCTGGATGCTGTCATTTACACAACAAAGCAAATAATAATTACAACAGACTCTTATTGAGTACTTACATTGTGCCAAACACTGAGTTAAGTGCTTCACATGGATTATCTCATTCAGTAATTTGGTAATCTCCATTTTTCAGCAGAGGACACTGAAACCTAGAGAAACTATGTGATTTGCTTCAGATCCTACAGAGAGACACTCATAAGCCAGATTTTGAACCAAGATGGTCTAGTCCAGAGCCAGTACATGCAGGATTTAGAATATACTAATTTTATTTATCTCCTTGTTCATTTTTTTTAAGTACTATGAGCTTTCTTAGGATAGTCTCTTTCCTTTATATCTGTATCCTTATCTTTTAATATAGGGCTAGGCACCTTAGTAAGTGTTTGACAAATGTTTATGAAAGGGATAAATGAAAGATACAGCCTAAGGCATAAAATTTTAAGACAACACACTGAAGCTCTTATAGTTTATGACTGAATAAATAAAGTACTCAGCTCTCCTCTTGGTACATAATTATCATTTAATAAATGTCAATTATTTGTTATCATTAAGTTAGTTATTTTATTATTATGTAAGGCCAGAGGATCACTTGAGGCCAGGATTTCTTTTTTTTTTTTTTTGAAACTTCTCACATCTTTATTTGAAAGGCACAGCTAAACCCACCCTTGATACAGCATTTTCCACTTCTCTCTGTAGAGATCAAACGGCTGAACACAAGATAAGCTGACTGTATACAGACACAGGTGTGGGTGTTGCTTTTTTTAGAATCATTTTTGTCTTTTTTTTTTAAGATTCCCTTTCTTAAAAGACAAGCTAGTATACTGGAAAAAGAAAAAAATAATAATAAAATAAAAACCAAGACAACTTTAGTACCCTCATCTTTGTTTGGGAAGGGGAGGAGGAATCCTGGGTTGCCCACTGTCACCCTGCTCTTCCCAGCTCAGCTAAGCTGGTCCCTTGCGCCCCTGCTTTTGTGGGCGATGGGAGAGGGCCGGGTGGGCGTGGAGGCCTCTGGAACTAGCAGGGGCAGTGAATGGGGCAGGAGGTGGAGGTGGGAGCATACCTGGGACCTGGGGTCGGGGGAGACTCGGGGTGCCCAGGACAGGAAGGGGACAGCTAGCATTGCGTGCATGCGGTATCAGAGTGAGAGAGCTGTGGCGTGTGCCCCAGGGAGCCCGGGCAGACTGTCAGTTACACGTGTTCAAAACGGGGGAAGGGCCGAGGGTGCTGGGCTTGTCAAGGTCTTGCTCCCTTGGGACGTGGTTTCCCATCTGACCCTCCAGGCCTTAGCTTGCCTCACGTGTCAGGGCAGGTATCCACCTATCCAGGCTGCAGGGAAGGAGGAGGGAGGCTGGGACTGGGATACGAAGAAAGCTAGAGGTGGCCTGCAAGCCGGGCTGGGAGGCTGGGACTGGGATACGAAGAAAGCTAGAGGTGGCCTGCAAGCCGGGCAGGCGACCGCCCTGAATACTATGGGAGTTTAGCCAATCCTGAGCTCCACTGTGTCTTGTGCTAAACATTCCTTTCTCTCTGTGTGAGGCCAGGATTTCAAGACCAGCCTGGACAATGTGGTGAGACCTCTGGATCTCTGCAAAAAAAAAAAAAAAGTTATATTTATTTAGAAAAACAATTATTTTTGCATAGGAATGCATCATACGCCTTAAGTTTTCAAAATTTCCTTCACTTTAATCACATATTTCCACATGATTTTAGAAAGAGGTGAATGGTTAGTTTCTATACAGTATTTTGAATGTATAGGAGTTAAATGTCACTTTTGATAGAGTTTTCCCTTGAAATTTGAGCTGTGCTTGCTTGAAATATGAATATAGTTAAGTAGAAAAGCAGGCTGCTGCAAGTTCAATTTAAGAAATCTGTAGTGTAACAATTTGAGAATGAAGATGACACTAAATGTAAAAGGTTTCTTATCATATGTGTCCAGCACCACAGCCTGAGGACAAAACTCAACTGCCAGATTAGAGGAATATTGTGATTTTAGTATACAAAACTCAGCTTTCTTATTTTTTGCTTCATAGCCAATCTATTCTCATTATTCTTACTACAAAAGTTCCTAAATTGATTTTACATTAAAAATTTTATAAATATAAAATGTATTATGATACTTACTTATGGTATTGGAATATCCTGATGTGGATGTCTTTGAGGAGGTAGCTCAAATAAATTATTATAGTCTCATTATTGTTATATTTATCCTTTACCCATTTGTGGCAGAGCCTGGTTGTTGTACATTCAAATATCCACTCTCTTCCTCCTTAGGAACAGAATCTTGCATTTATATGGAGGCAATGCACCCAAATAATGGACTTAGCCTTCCTTGCAACTAGGTGTGGGTGGATTCTCTGTTCAAAAAGATCAAAATGGAAGTGTTGTGAGTTATTTTGGGAAAATCTCTTTTAAAAGGAGAGAGTAGACCCTTCTTTCCCCTTCTTTTTTCCCATTGCCTGGATTGTGTACCTAATGCCTGGAGCTCCAGCAGCTATTTTGGAACATGAGGTGACACTGAGAATAGAAGCCATAAATGGCAAAACAACAATGTAGAAAGATCCTGGGCCTCTAACACCATGAAGCCTTAACACTACCATTGAACTACCAATTTCCTGCCTTCTATTATGTGAAAGAGGTATAAATTTTCATCTTATTTCCGCTGTTACTTTGGGTCTTTCTGTTACATATGGTCAAACCCAATCCTATTAAATAAATCATTATTTTAATAAGGTATCAGAAACTTTTCAAGAGAACTTTCTTTGTATTTCTATTAGTGTGTCGAGGTGCCTTCATTGTGTGGTGTTCTGTTTTGTTCATCTCTAACCTCCTGGTCCTATCTTCCCTTCTCTAATACTCTCGTTAATTTCTCTTTAAGATGTCAGCTATTTTGAGGACCCTTCTTGCTATACTCCTGTTTTCAGTATTACTGTAAGAATCTTATCATTTTCTCAGATATCTCTCTTTTCTGTGAAATTTGCCTGGGGCCGCAGCATAAATCTACAGTTACAGCCATGAAGATAGAACTTGCTCATTAATTCAGAGGGCAGGAACTTGTGAACACAACTGTTCTAAGTGATATTTTATTTAATAGGATTTGTGGATACTAATTTTTAGACAGTGTTTCTAGGATGATAGATTAGCAAATAATGAGTTGAATACAGACAGTCTTGATTTCAACCAAGCATTTGATAGTCTCTAATGAGAAACTGCATACAAAGAACCCTGACCAAGGAGTCTAGAGTTTTGACTCCCAGCTCTGACATTCATTAGCTATAAGAAAAGATATCTTTTGACTTGGAAAAGACATCGAAACTCCTTGAGCCTCTGTTTCCTTATCAGTAAAATGAGCTGTGATAATGATAAAATGAGCTGTGATAAATATTAAATGAGTTAATACACATGTAATAATACAAACATTTTTGTTTTTAATTCTAACGTATTTTGCAAACATAATGTACTTTGCAAACATAACATACTTTGGGTCAACGGTAAAAATCTGGGTCCAGAACTAAGTATAGTCTTGCTAGCTATGTGATTTGGGCCAAATTATTTAATGTCACTGAGCTGGAGTGTAGTGGCCGGATCTCAGCTCACTGCAAGCTCCGCCTCCCGGGTTTACGCCATTCTCCTGCCTCAGCCTCCCGAGTAAGCTGGGACTACAGGCACCTGCCACCTCGCCCGGCTATTTTTTTGTATTTTTTAGTAGAGACGGGGTTTCACCATGTTAGCCAGGATGGTCTCGATCTCTTGACCTCGTGATCCGCCCATCTCGGCCTCCCAAAGTGCTGGGATTACAGGCTTGAGCCACCGCGCCCGGCCAAGCTTTCTTATCTATAAAATGAAAATGACGGTAGTACAGCCTTACATGGGCTGTTATGAGAATTAAATGAAATAATGTATGTGAAGACTCCAAGGCAGTACCTGGCACTCAAAAAATGAAAAATAGTAGTATTCTTGTGGCTATTGCCATTATTACTTTCTTGGAGATAAATAGTGAACTTGGAGAGAAATGTCTTGCTGACATTTAGAGTAGATAAATGGATGTATAGTTGACCCATACTATAAAAAGAATATCTATTACTAGCTTGAAATCAACTTAAAGGAACAAATTGGGTAGAATCTTGCAGGCTCAACCAATGTTTTTATTAATGTGATGTGTGAAGATTAAGTTTGCTTATTACATGTGATCATAATACCAAGTTGGGAGGAATGAAACCATGGATGTAATATAATGGAAAAGACTTGGAGTTTGAAGACTTTGGCTTTGAGACCCAAAATTCAACCATATGACTCAGTTTCTTCATCTGTAAAATGATGTTAACACTAGCAAAACACCAGGAAGATGCACTGTGAGTATATGTTTTAAAGCATCTCACATAATTCATGACTCATTCTGAGAAATGACCGTAGGTTTGCTTGTTCACCATTTAAAGTAGATCCAATAAATGGCAATAATATAAATAACATTTACCAGCTTCAAACTTAGGCAATTTCTTTTAAAAATAGGGAATTTGAATTATATCAAATTTTATGCACAAAATGTACCTTTACTAGTATTTCCAATTCATGTACTAAAAATTTGCATAAAATGAATCAACCTGGGCTGCTACTCAGGAGATGACTGGATTGTTTGGATTCTGAAACCAGTCTGAAACATTGGGAAGATTTGAGAAGAGCAATTTGACCAAAACCTGATGGTTGTTCCTAAAAAGATCAATTTTGATAGAAGACTGACAATATACTTTTTTTTTTTTGGTTTCTCAGCCCTATCTCGGAGACAATGATGCCCTGCTGGTGTGGGGTAAAAGCTGGTTGGAGTTGACTAGATAAGCTAGATTTATGTATTAAGTTGGATAAAACTGAAATTTGAAGCTATACTGGGTACATGTTATTTTCCTGTTTGTCATTCAGACTACAGGAAGGGTCTAGCCACAGATATCTACCAACAATGGCTATATCAAATGCATTCTTTCAGTCTTACTTGACTTCTAAAGCCTTGTGTTTTTATGGCTTTGCCATAGCTACTGTGGTGAAGAACTCTATGTGGGCCCATGCATTTCTCTTACCTGAGGCTAATGCTCAGAGTCTCTGACCTGTCTTAGCATTACTAAATTTCTATGAAGTCCTACAAAGAAGACTAACTGCTAGTGGTTGCTGAAGTGGCCACAGCCTGGGTGTTTAGAGGAATCCACTCCTCATAGAGCAAATCTTGATTAGGGAGAAATAGGAATCAGGATGGAGCTAGCAGATAAATTCCCTCTCTACTTCTCCCTGTAGTGGACTGTCCTGAGTTACGATTTTTCCATACAGCCTGTCCAGACATGTCCTGCATGGCCAAGTGGGAGTCAAGCAATGCTTGTTTTGGAATAGTAGCCAGTGTGATCAATGCATTGTCTTACATTTGCTTTCCATCCTCTGCTGCTTCAATTGTCTTTTCCTTTTCTCTTGTTGCCCTGGGATTACGCTTGTCCATAAGCCTTGCTTCACACTCATTGTTTTTTTTTTTCTAAAGAACTCAGACTAGAGCACTTACTATAAGCAGTAAATTCAGCTAGGTACTGAGTCTGTACCTTCTAAAAGCTACAATTTAGGTTAAGAGACAGACACATGAAGCATACACTACAATACAAAGCCACGCATGATGACAACACATGATCTCATCTTTGAGATCCTCCAAAACTTGGGTAGTTATGTCGGGTTCTGGTGATTTCTTTTTGTACTACTTATCACATCCTGATTTGCCTCTAACATTGCAGTTAGTCCTCTGAGATTTATTTAAACTCTTCACCTTATGTGAAGGCCAGCATTTCCCTTGGAGTTTCAATGTTTTGAATGTGTTTGTTTCTGTGGATATTTTGCTTTAGAAAATATGCCACTTAGTTTTTCTTTAATAATAGCATTTTATCATAGTTCTCTTTTAAAATCAAATTACTGTCAGATTTTTTGGCTGTTTGAGTCAGATAATTGAGTATAATGATGTTGTTTATCCATAGATATTGTTCAGACTAATTTTTGTCCTGCTTTGTGAAATTAATTTAGCAGTCCTTGCAGCCTAGCTAGCTGCCTATATGGTACTATGGTGGGTGTTTTGGACCCAGACTTTATATTTTTGAACACAGTTGTCTCGAAGTGGAGACAAAAATGTGATTCAATTTGAAAAGTACCAGAAATTTGCTTTAGTTGACTAAAGGTAGAAGATAAAATGAGCTGTGCGGGAACTCTTTTTCTTCATTTTGGGAGGATTACTTTGTTGAATTGTCTTATTCATGTGGATATAAATTAGGTATATAGGTTAAATATTGCTGCTTAATAAATCATCCTAAAACTTGCAACAAGAACAGTAATTTATTTTTCACAAAGTTTCTGAGGGTCATTAACTCAGGAACAGCTTAGCTGGGTAGTTCTGGCTCTGGGTCTGCCATGAGACTTGTTAATCCATCACTTGGCAGTTACAATGCTGATCAGGGCTGTAGTCTTCAAAAGGCTTTACTGGGGCTGGAAGATCCATTTCCAAGTGGGCTCACTCATAGGGTTGGCAAGTTGATGCTGGCAGTTGGAGAAGGCCTCAGTTCCTCATCACTTGGATCTCTCCATGGGGCTGTTTTGGTATTCTCATGACATGGTAGCTGGTTTCCCCAGCATGAATGATCAAAGAGAAAACAAAGATGGGGTAGAATATTTTAAATGCCATAGCCTTGAAAATCACACATTGTCACTTCCACTGGATTCTATTGGTTGCACAGACCAACCCTGATACACTGTAGGAGGGAACTATACAAGGAAAGTAATGAGCACCAAGAGGCAAGAGTCATTAGGGAGCCATCTGGAGGCTGGCTACCACATTAAATTGTATTGGTTATTTTTCTTGAAAGCCTTTTAACTGTAGAGTAATCCAAATGCAAATCTCATCAGACAGGGATGAGAGGTATTTTGTTTGATAATAACATTCTGAAAGGCTGACCTGATGGGAGATCAGCATGCATCTCTGCAGAGATTAATTTAATGGTAAGTGATTTTTCTTCTTCCTCTGCTGGAGAGACCACAAGTGGTAGTGAGAAGGGAAAAAATGAGATGCCCATTGGAAGGATTCATGGGGATGGGGTAAAATCTTAAGTTCTTTGCAGTTATAACTTGAGTAACTCAAAGTTCCCATGGCTCACACTTCTGGCAAAAAGTTATGTGATTCTCCCAAGGGGCCCTGGCTTAATGCATGCCCACAGTCCAGCCCATTAGGAGCAATCATCACATGGGACTGTTGTGTTCTCTCTCACGTTCCAGCTTCCCTGAGTCCACATCTGCAGCCTCCACTTTGCCTGTGATAATAGTGCCTATTATAAGAATGCCAAAATCTTTGCAGAATATACTTTTTCCCTGAAGCTACAAATCCCCTAGGAGCCAAAGGGATGCTGGACCCAGTGCAGCAGTCACACAGGGAAATCAGCCCTTTTTCTAACTTTTGAGTCCACGTCATTGCCAGGGCCCTGAAGCTGCACCACCTGTGCCCAGACCATTGCAAGGTGTTTCATGAAAACAGGTCCTTTTTGCCTTTGATTAACTCTCCACCAAAAATGCACAAGGACCAACAGTAGTATTTAGGCACAGTCAGTCTAAAACCACAATCCAAAAGGAAACATGCCTCCAAAGGAAATGGTGTTTGCAGAAAATCAGCTCATCTTATAACATAGATAACATTTTCTCATCTCGGCTTGAGCGTTCTTTTTTCCTTGAGTGGTACTCTCAACTATTTCCTTTTTCATTATGGCCCGTGACTTGCATACCCAAAGACCCTTTCTGGTAGGCCTTCTTAGAACAAAGAATGAGTCTTCTGTAATGCCTTATCAAAATCTCTACTTCTAAGGCCTGTTCATGCCTGTAATCCCAGCATTCCCAGAGACTGAGGAGGGAGGATCACTTGAGCCCAGGAATTCGAGATCAGCTTGGCAACATAGCGAGACCCTCCATCTCTAAAAAAATTAAACATTAGTCAGGCACGGCGCTTCAGTGAGCCATGATCATACCACTGCACTCCAGCCTGGTGACAGAGTGAGATCCTGTTTCAAAAAAACAAAAATAAAAACAAAAACTCTACTTCTTGCATATCAAAAGCTCTTGCATAGCTGGACTAAATCCTTCTTGGTCATGGTGTATAATTCTTTTTACACATTGTGGGATTTGATTTTCTACTGTGTTAGAGGATTTTGTGGCTAAGTTCATGAAAGACACTAGTCTGTAATTTTCTGTTTTCTGGAAGAGATTGTGTAAAATTGGTGTTAAATTTTTGGTAGAATTCTACAGTGAAACCATCTGATAATTGATTGGCTTCTCCTTCTTGCTTTCCTTCTCTCCCTCCTCCCTTCCTTCCTCTTTCTCTTCCTTCTTTCCTTTCTTTTAATAGATTTTATTTTTTAGAGCAGTTTTAGGTTCACAGCAAAATTGAGCAGAAGGTACAGAGATTTTCCACATGCTCTCTTGTCCCCATGCGTGGGTACCCTTCCCCATTATCTACTTGCCTCACCAGAGTGGTGCATTTGTTACAACTGATGAACCCACATTGACACATTATTATCACCCAAAGTCTGTGGTTTACATTAGGCTTTATTCTTGGTATTATACCTTCCATGGATTTACACAAATGTATAACATGTATGCACCATTATAGTACTATACAGAGTTGTTTCACTGCCCTGCGAATCCTTGGCCTATTCATTCCTCTTTTCCCTGGCAACCACTGATCTTTTCACTGTCTCTGTAGTTTTGCTTTTTCCAGAATGTCATATACTGTAGTATATGACACACAGCACAGCACATAGCTATGCATAGCACATAGATTTTTTAGGTTGGCTTCTTTCACTTAATAAAAAGCATTTAGGTTTCCTCTATGTCTTTTCATAGCTTGACAGTCATTTTTCTTTAGTGCTGAATAATATTCCATTGTTTGGATGTACCACACTTTATTTATCTGTTCATCTACTGAAGGACATCTTGGTTGTTTCCAAATTTTGGTAACTGTGAATAAACCTACCATAAACATTCGTGTGCAGGTTTTTGTCAATTATATTCAGTTGATTGATGGGTCATTGAGCTCAACTATGATCTTATTGATCTGTCCTAATGGATCTGTCTATTTCTGACAGAGGGGTATTGAAGCCTCTAACTACAGTATTCGATTCACCCGTTTCTCTTTGCAGTTCTATTAGTTTCTGCCTCCTTTATTTTGATGTGTGCTTGTCAGGTGACAGGTTGTTATGTGGTCTTGGAGAATTAGGCCCTTTATCATTACATAATACTCCTCTCTATCCCTGAGAACTTTCCTTGCTCTGAAGTTTGCTCTAACATTAATATAGCTAATCCTGCTTTGTTTTGGTTAGTGTTAGCATAGTGTATCTTTCTTTGTTCATTAACTGTTAATGTATGTGTATCTTTATATTTAAGTGGGTTTCTTGCAGACAATGTAGAGTTGGGTGGTTTTGTTGATCAATTTGGATAATCTGTCTTTTAATTGGTACACTTACGCTACTGACATTTAAAGTGATCATTAATATATTTGGATTAATATCTAGCATATTTATTACTGATATTTGTTGCCCCTTTTTCTTATTCCGTTTTTGTCTTCCACTCTTTTTCTACCTTTTGTGATTTTGATTGAATATTTTATGGTTCCTTTTTTCTCCTTTCTTCACATATCAGTTGTTTTTTTTTTTTTTTTTTTTACCTTTTTCTTAGTGGCTGCCCTAGAGTTTGCAATATATATTCACAACTAAGCCACATTCAAATAACACTATACTGCTTCGCAATTAGTGCAAGTACCTTATAGTTAAAAAAAATCACAATTCCTCCCTCCCATCCTGTGTGTATCACTGCTTGCATTCATTTCACTAACACTCACACACATTCACACACACACACACACACACACACACAGAAGGATACATAATCAAATACAGCAGTCCCCTCTTATCTTCAGTGGATACCTTCCAAGACCCCCAGTGGATGCCTGAAATCAAAGATAGTACTGAACCTGACTGGCATTAAGTGGAACACACTTCTGTTCACATCTTCCACCCACAAATTTAATGCCTTTTTCATCTTAACAAAGCACTTATCATGCACTGTGGCTGTAACTTTTGCAATCTGAAGTCTGACAGCAAAACTAGCATGCTTTTTTTTTTTTTTTTTCTGCACAGTTCATGGATTAAAATTCATTCGTACTGTAGAATTTAGCAACTTTGGCATATGGTTTTTTTCCCTTTCCCTATTAAGTAAAAAAGTCACCTTTTCATTTAAAGGTAGCACTTTAAGGCTTCTCTTTGGCCCATTCAAATTGCCACCATCACTACTCTTGTGCTTTGGGGCCGTTATCAAATAAAATAAGGGTGACTTGAGCACAAGGACTGCGATACTGAGACAGTTGATCTGATTACCAAAATGGCTACTAAGTGGCCACGTGGTTAGGGTATACAGCAGAGGTCCCCCTACCCACCTCCGTTGCGGACCTGGACCTGTTTGTGGCTTGTTAGGAACGGGCCGCAGAGCAGGAGGTGAGCACCTGGCAAGCATTACCGCCTTAGCTCCACCTCCTGTCAGATCAGCAGCGGCATTAGATTCTCATAGGAGCTTGAACCCTATTGTGAACCAGTAGGCTAGGGATCTAGGTTGACTGTTCCTTATGAGAATCTAATGCCTGATGCTCTGAGGTCGAACAGTTCCATCTGGAAAGCATCCCCTCACCACCCCGCCATTCTGTGGAAAAATTGGCTTCCACATAACCGGTCTCTGGTGCCAAAAAAGTTGGGGACCGCTAGTATACAGCATAGATTCGCTGGATGAAGGGATGATTCATGCCCCAGGCAGGATGGCATGAGATTTCATCACACTGCTCAGAACGGCGGACAATTCAAAACTCCCGAATTGTTTATTTCTAGAATTTTCCATTTAATATTTTATTTTATTTTATTTTTTTGAGACAGGGTCTCTCACTCTGTTGCCCAGGCTGGAGTGCAGTGGCGCCATCTTGGCTCATTGCAACCTCCGCCTCCCGGGTTCAAGTGATATTCCAGCCTCAGCCTCTGGAGTAGCTGGGATTACAGGCATGTGCCACCAGGCCCAGCTAATTTTTGCGTTTTTAGTAGAGATGAGTTTTGCCATGTTGGCCAGACTGGCCTCAAACTCCTGGCCTCAAGCAATCCACCTGTACTGGTCTCCCAAAATGCTGGGATTACACGTGTGAGCCACCACGCTCAGCCTCCATTTAATATCTTCTACCTTGGTTGACCATAGGTAAAGGAAACCGAAGAAAGTGGAACTGCAGATAACTGGGAACTGTTGTACATTGTTGCTATTATTGTTTTGAACAAACTCTTCTCTGTGGGATTAATTAACATAAGAACAAATAAAACTTTTTTTACCTTCACTTGTTCCTTCTTTCTTGTTCTTCCTTTATGTAGATATGGGTTTCTGACCTATATATTTTCCCTTCTCTCTAAAGAACATAACATTTCTTGCAAGGCAAATCTATTGGCAATCCATTCTGTCCATTTTTATTTGTCTGAGAAAGTCTATTTCTCCTTCACTTTTGAAATATAATTTTGCAGAATTCTAGGTTGGCTTTTTTCTTTTTATCTCAACACTTTGAATGTTTCACTCCATTCTCTTCCAGCTTGCATGGTTTCTGAGAAACTGAACATAATTCTTATCTTCGCTTCTCTATAAGTTAGGTGGTTTTTTCCCCTCTGGCTTCTTTCCTGATTTTTAGTTTATCTTTAGTTGTTCTGTAGTTTGAATATGCTGTGGCATAGTTTTTTGACATTTATACTGCTTGGTATTCTCTGAGCTTCCTAGATCTGTGGTTTGGCATCTGACATTAATTTCGTAAAGTTCCCAGTTACTATTGTTTCAAATATTTTTCTTCCCTTCCTTTCTTCTCTTTCTTGTATTATCATTATGTGTATGTTATGCCTTTTATATAGTTGTCCCACAGTTCTTGAATATTCTGGGGGGTTTTCAATCTTTTTTTTCTTTGCTTTTCAGTTTTGGCAGTTTCTGTTGAGATATCCTCAAGTTCAGAGACTCCTTCCTCAGCCATGTCCAATATATCAATAAGTTCATTATTCTGTAGTTCTGGGTTTTCGATCTTTAGCATTTCTTTTGGGTTTCTTCTTAGAATTTCACGTCTCTGCTTACATTTCCCATCTGCATGCATAGTGTCTGCACATTAAAGCTCTTATCATCTTAATCATAGTTGTTTTAAATTCCCAATTTGGTAATTCCAACGTCCCTGCTATATCTGGGTCTGGTTCTGATACTTAACTCTGTTTTTCCACATTATGTTTTTCATCTTTTAGTATACCTTGTAGGTTTTTCTTTTTTGATGTCATCTGAAATGAAGATAATTTATTTTTTACTTTTCATATGAAGGTCTTTTTTTTCCTTGCATAATTTTCCTGGCATCACCAGAACAATGTTTAAAGGAAATAATAAAAGTGAACATTCTTATCTGGTTCTCAGTCCTCTGAGGAGAATGTTCAGTGTTCAGTCTTTCATCATTAAAAGTGAGACTGAAGCCTGGCGCTGTGGCTCACACCTCTAATCCCAGCAATTTGGGAGGCCGAGGCAGATGTATCATTTGAGGTCAGGAGTTCAAGACCAGCCAGGCCAACATGGTGAAACAGTCTTTAGTAAAAATACAAAAGTTAGCCGGGTGGTAGTGGGCACTCCTGTAATCCCAGCTACTCTGGAGTCTGAGGCAAGAGAATTGCTTGAGCCTGGGAGGTGGAGGTTGCGGTGAGCCGAGATTGCGCCACAGCACTCCAGTCTGGGCAACACAGTGAGATAGAGTGAGATACTGTCTCAAAAAAAAAAAAAAAAAAAAAAAAGTGATGCTGGTCACAGATTTGGAGTCTTTATCAGTCTTCTGTAAATAGCAATCATTTTTTTTCCTTTCTACATAATTTTTTCTTGATAGCCTCACATGATGTACTGGGTAAAGAGAACTTCATAGATAAGCCTTTGGTAATGTGGTGGTAAGGTGTGAGGTGAGGGGAAGCCTTCCATATCCCTATGGTTAGGTCTCAGTCTTTTAGTGAGCCCATGCCTCTGGACTGTAAGCTTAGGGAGTGCTTCTCAGTATTTTCCCCTTTAGGTGGGACAGGATAGCTAGAGGAGGCTTAAGTTGGGTATTTTTCTTCTGTCACTAAAAAGGCTTAAGCCAGCTGGAGTTGGATATTTCCTTTCCCCAGGTCAGCTAGGCTCTGATAAAACCCCAGCAGGTTAGGCTGTGATTTGTTTCTTCCGAGGGCAGACTTTGTTAAGAAGAACAGAATTCTCTGGAGCATTCAAAATTACGCATTTTCTTTCCCTTTGCTGGAATCATTAAGGGATGTCTCTCTGATATTTACTCTCACAAAAATGTGCCATCTTCCCCATTCCCCATGACTGGGTATCCCTGGAATTTTTTTGTTTTTTTTGTTTTTTTTTTATACTGTAAGTTCTAGGGCACATGTGCA
>NW_012118376.1:7291636-7303015 GCF_000951035.1 Colobus angolensis palliatus
CAGGTTTGTTACATATGTATACATGTGCCACGTTGGTGTGCTGCACCCATTAACTCGTCATTTACATTAGGTATATCTCCTAATGCTATCCCTCCACCACCCCTCCCTACAATAGGACCCGGTGTGTGATGTTCCCTTTCCTGTGTCCAAGTGATCTCGTTGTTCAATTACCACCTATGAATGAGAACATGCAGTATTTGGTTTTCTATTCTTGCGATAGTTTGCTGAGAATGATGGTTTCCAGCTACATCCATGTCCCTACAAAGGACACGAACTCATCCTTTTTTTATGGCTGCATAGTATTCCATGGTGTATATGTGCCACATTTTCTTAATCCAGTCTGTCACTGATGGACATTTGGGTTGATTCCAAGTCTTTGCTATTGTGAATAGTGCCACAGTAAACATATGTGTGCATGTGTCTTTATAGCAGCATGATTTATAATCCTTTGGGTGTATCCCCAGTAATGGGATGGCTGGGTCAAATGGTATTTCTAGTTCTAGATCCTTGCGGAATTGCCACACTGTTTTCCACAATGGTTGAACTAGTTTACAGTCCCACCAACAGTGTAAAAGTGTTCCTATTTCTCCATATCCTCTCCAGCACCTGTTGTTTCCTGATTTTTTAATGATTGCCATTCTAACTGGTGTGAGATGGTATCTCATTATGGTTTTAATTTGCATTTCTCTGATGGTGAGTGACTTCCAGACTTGTCCACACTGAGCCTCCGGCAATTTGTCAATTACAGTTCAGGTTCTTCCACCCTGTCACCAGTTTCACATAGGTTTCTGCTCACAAGCTCCTGCTTTGGTAAGTTATGATTCTCTGTATTTACCTGTCTTCTCAATTTTGGGGGCAGCAGTTTGCCCTATGAGCTCACTTCTTTTATGGACTTAAGAGGAGCTGTTGATTTTTCAGGTTATTCCGTTTTTTACTTGTTATTAGGGCAGAGTGACCACGTCAAAGGTTCTTATATGTTGGACCAGAAATTGGGAGTCCAAGATTTCTTATTCAGAAGTTTTAAATTATGAATTTGATTTCTTTAATGGCTATAGGAGTAATTTGGTTATCAATGTAATCTAGGCTGAGTATTGGTAGCTTGTTTTTAAGGAATTGATTGGTTTATTTCTTCCAAGTTGTTGACTACATGAACGTGAGGTTGTTAAGTAGTGATACGGTTAGGCTTTGTGTCCCCACCCAAATCTCATCTTGAATTGTAATCACCATAATCCTCATAATCCCCATGTGTCAAGGGAGAGACCAGGTAGAAGTAATTGAATCATGGGGGAGGTTTCCTCCATGACGTTATTGTGATAGTGAGTGAGTTCTCATGAGATCTGATGGTTTTTATAAGGGGCTCTTCCCCCTTCTCTTGGCACTTTTCCTTCCTGATGCCTTATGAAGAACGTGCCTTGCTTCCCCTTCAGCTTCCACCACAACTGTAAGTTTCCTGAGGCCTCCCCAGCCATGCTAAACTGTGAGTCAATTAAACATCTTTCCTTTATAAATTACCCAGTCTCAGGCAGTTCTTTATAGCAGTGTGAAAATGGACTAATACATGTCGTATTTCCTTATCATCCTTTTACTGGCTACAGGATCTGTAGTGATGTCTTATTTCATTCCTGCTATTGATAATTTTTGTCTTCTCTTTTTTATTTTTACCAATATCGCTAGAGGATTATCAATTTTATTCATTTTTTTAAAACCACCTTCTTATCTCATTGACTTTCTCTATCGTTTTCCTGTTTTTTATTTCATTGATTTCTGCTCTTATTTATTATTTCATTTCTTCTGCTAGGTGTGAGTTTGTTTTGATCTTGTTTTTCTAACTTCTTGACGTGGGAACTTAGTTTATTAATTTGAGATCTTTCCTCTTTTCTGATGTAAGCATTAGAAATGTAAGTGCTGTAAGTTTCTCAGCATTTCTTTAACTGCATCCCACATATTTTGATATGTTGTAATTTTAATTGCATTGAAATTCTATGTTTTTAAAAATTTTCATTTGAACTCCTTCTTTGACCCATGGGTCATTTAAAAGTGTGTTGTTTAATTTCTAAGTATTTTAAGAAAATTTTATCTTATTACTGATTCCCGGTTTGTTTCTGTTATGGTTAGAAAAACACTCTGTATGATTTTAATTTTAAAACATTTGTTGAGGTTTTATGGCCCAGGAGATGGTCTACCTTGGTGAATGCTCCATGGGTACTGGAAAAAAGTGTCTATTCTGTTGTTGTTCTGTGGAATGTTTTATATGTCAATTGGATACTGTTGATTAATTATAGTTTTCAATTATTCTATATCCTTGATGATTTTCCATCTAATAGTTTTCTCATTTGCTGAGCAATCAAAAGCTCTTTAGTTTTAAAAAGAGGCTTTTTGGAAGAATCATCATTCTCAATAATAAACAGTTAAAGATCAATTTCCAAGCAACTTGTGCTTTCTTTCCTTCTAGGAATGTCTCTGTTGTTTCCAAACTCAGTCTAGAATCAATCAGTGGTCACTCTCTCCTTTTGCAAATAACCCAAATTATTTTCTAGATTCTTTATTTTGGATGCAGCTGAATAACCCTCCAGCTTGACTTAAATTTATAGGTTGCTATTTTCTTCCTACATATTTACACAGTCTTCTAGTTATTCCCCATACTGCCAAATGTCTTCTGAAATAATCAGCCGTCAAAGGTGAGAAAAATCTGTTAACACATGATTTGTGGCATAGCACAGAGCTGTGATAAAAAATGATCTGGAGTATTAAAAATTCAAGCTGTCCTCTTCTAGCTAAGCTTTAAGTAAGTGCTAGTCACCCCTCCAAGGTCATCTGACTTTTGCCAGATTCTCTGTACTTTGAATGCTCTTATAATACTTCTTATGTGGCACTGTTTACAATTTTCTTGCATACTGTCTAGATATTTTACGTGGAAGTGCTAAGGAAACTGTGCTTAATGTCTTGGATCCATCAAGTCTCCTGGGCCAGAGCTCTGGGAATCCCTAGTTGGCGGTTTCTCTGTTATTGCACACATTGCACGTATCTCCTGTGGATTCTGCCTCCAAAATACCTTTCAAATTTATCTCTTTCTCCTCATCTCCACTGCCACTGACTTGGTTCAGGCCCTTATCAAGACTTCCTGGATAATTTCAATAGTATGCACACTGGTCTCACCTTGCTTTAATTCATCCTCCATGTTACTACTGTGAGAATAATCTAAATGTAAATGAAATCACGTTTCTCCTTCTTAAAGTCCTTCTATAAATCTTCCCATAGGTACTGGGATCAAATTCAAACGATAAGTTAGCTGACAGATATTTGCCTACCTATCTAACCTCATTTTCACCAACCTCCCTTCTGTGCTTATTTGCAGCCACTTAACCTGCAATTACCTTAAATTTAGGCTGTTTAGTGCCCTATGCATTAGCAGTTATTGTTCCTTCTGCCTTACATGCATTTTCTACTCATCCTTCAAGACCTAGATCAGGCATCATCCCCTCTAAAATGCCTTTCGAATGTGGGTTGGATGTTTCTCCCATGTTCCACAGCATCTTCTACATGATTCTTTCCATATGAGATGCAGTACTGCATTGTGTTGCGGGCTGTGAAGCCAGAGTATGTGAGTGTAAGTCGCCCCCCCTTTTTTTTGACAGAGTCCCGCTCTCTCACCCAGGCTGGAGTGCAGTGGCGTGATCTTGGCTCACTGCCACCTCTGTCTCCTGGGTTCAAGCAATTCTCCTGCCCTAGCCTTCCAAGTAGTTGGGATTACAGGCCTGTGCTACCATGCCCAGCTAATTTTTGTATTTTTAGTAGAGACAGGGTTTCCCCATGTTGGCCAGGCTGGTCTCAAACTCCTGACCTCAGGTGATCCGCCCGCCTTGGCCTCCCAAAGTGTTGGGATTACAGGCATGAGCCACCGCGCCCAGCCATAAATCACCTTTTTAAAATGACTATCTGTGTGACCATTGCAAGTTTTTTAGCTTTTTTCATTCCTCAGTTTCCCTGTCTGGGAAGTGGCTGTCTCATGTGTCACTTCACATGTGTCACTTCACAGTATCTGTCTCATGTGATTGCTTTGGGTTTTATATTGAGGTGACAAACATGGAGTCCTTAGAATTATGCCTATGTCAGAGTCAGACGCTCAATGCATGTCAGCTGTTCCCAATAATTTATTTTATTTTCAGTTTGCTGTTTCATAAGATCCTAAGTTTTCAAAGGGATGGAATTAGTCTTTGTTTTCTCAGCATCTAGTACAAAGAAGGCATTCAATACTTTGTGAATGCATAAATGAACTATAAGCACCATATGTAAGGTGTTATTTTACTTGGTGGTACTTTCATATTCCCTGTACTTTCTGACACATTTAGCTCATACAAGAACAAGCTAGCAGTGTGCATAGCAAGTCTTTAAACAATTATAGTAAATTATAGCATATATATTATATATTATATTATTTATTGCCAAAGCAAATTTTCTTAACTTAGAGAAGAATTATCTGTAAATTTGATAGAATTTTATTGTTTGGGTGATTTGTTTTGAAAAGTCAGCACTATTCTTGTTGGTGTGTGGCATCTTCTATGATACCGTGTGCCACTAGCTTCAAATTATGACAAAATCCACATACTGCTCATATTGTTGGCATAGGGGAAAATTCTGTTTCCTATCTTCTTTGAATCGCTCACATATTTTTGCATTTTACACAATGTTTTATAATCACATCATGTGTCCAATAGACTAAAAACAAGCAAGCTCCTGCCATCTCCCTGAGAAAAGACTGCTAAATGGCACAAGATTTCATTTTCCAGCAACATTGTCTGGCAAATACACAAGACGTTCATCTTCCTCCATTTCTAGATTAATATGTTTTTATTTAATAAAACTAACCACATTGTGTAGCAGTCCATAATCTTCTGGATGTCTATATTAGAATTAGGTTTGACTGTGAATGATAGAAACTCAAAATAATAATGGCTTAAACAAGTTAAAAGCTTATGACTGTGAATGATAGAAACTCAAAATAATAATGGCTTAAACAAGTTAAAAGCTTATTTCTCTTATGTAAACAGAAGCAATCCTGAGCTAGAATGACAGTTCAATCATCAGAGACCAAGGCTCTCTCCAGCATGCTGCTCTGCCATCCTTAATACACAGATTCAACTCCTAGTTTAAGAGAGCTGTTCCTATCCAGCCTTCACATCCTCAGTCCAGCCAGCAGGAAAAGGAAAACACTCTGTTGCTATTTAAGGACACTCCCTGTAAGTTGCATATGCATTCCCATTTATCAGAACTTGGTCACAGGGCTACATCCCGCTCAAGGGAAGTCTTGGAAATAGTCTTTGTCCTGGGTGGCCATGTGCTCAGCTGAAAATTGTGGATTCTATTTCTGAGAAGGAGTAAATGTATATTAGATGACTACTACCAGTCTGTGCTACTTTGTCTTTGCCATTTAAGTGTCTCAGCTTACTCAGGTCCAAGATTAAAAAAATAGTGGGTAAAATGGCCTATTGATGTAAAAAATATGTATTTGATCTTTCAGAAAGGGTCAAAATCAGGGTGTTAGCTAGTATGAGACTCTTTTTAAATTTTAGAAGCTATGTTAATTTTATGAATTGACTCCAAAATATTTTTTAAAATATTAATATTGTTATAGAAAATGTTTCTCATAAAAAGGCAACAAGAAAATAAACTGGCATATGACACCAAAGGCACAGGCAACAAAAGACAAAGTAGACAAATTGTACTTCATCAAAATCAAAAGCTTTGTGTATCAACGACCAGGTGCAGTGGCTCATGCCTGTAATCCCAGCACTTTGGGAGGCTGAAGTAGGAGGATCACTTGAGCCCAGGAGTTTGAGACCAGCCTGGGCAACATGGCCAGGCCCTGTCTCAAAAAAAAAAAAAAAAAGAAAAAGAAAAGAAAAAGGAAAAAGAAAGAGATACCTAAGATATCTGAGAAGGGAGAAATGTCAAGAATATGTGAAGAACTACAACTCAACAATGAAAAAACCATACGATCCAATTTTAAAAATGGGCAAAGGACTTGAGTAGACATTTCTCTAAAGAAAGTATATAAATGGCCAAAAAGCACATGAAAAGATGCTCAACATCACTAATCACTAGAGAAATGCAAAAAAAAAAAAACCGCAAGGAGATACCACTTTTCACCTATTAGAATAGATATTATTTAAAAAAAAACCAAAAAACAGTAAATAAGGATTGGCAAGGATGTGGAGAAACTGGAACCCTTGTGTAGGGCTGCTGGGAATGTAAAATGTTATGACCTTGGTAAAAAACTGTATGATGGTTCCTCAAAACGTTAAAAATAAAATTACCTGATGATCCAGGAATTTCACTTTTGACTATATACCCTAATTGAAAACAGGGCCTCAAATGGACATTTATACACTCATGTTGATAACAGTATTATTCACAATAGCCAAAAGGTGGGAGCAATCCAAGTATCTATCAGTGGATGAATGGATAATACAAATATTGTGTCTACGTATAATCAAATATTATTCAGCATTAAAAAGAAAGGGGGCCGGGCGCGGTGGCTCAAGCCTGTAATCCCAGCACTTTGGGAGGCCGAGATGGGCGGATCATGAGGTCAGGAGATCGAGACCATCCTGGCTAACACGGTGAAACCCCGTCTCTACTAAAAAATACAAAAAAAAAAAAAAAAAAAACTAGCCGGGCGTGGTGGCGGGCGCCTGTAGTCCCAGCTACTCGGGAGGCTGCAGAGCTTGCAGTGAGCTGAGATCCGGCCACTGCACTCCAGCCTGGGCGACAGAGCAAGACTCCGTCTCAAAAAAAAAAAAAAAGAAAGGGAATTCTGATGCATATTACAATATAGATAAGCCTTATAGACATTATGTTAGGTGAAATAAGTCAGTCACTAGAGGACAAGTACTGTCTGCTTCTACTTATATGAGGTATCTACAATAGTCAGATTCATAGAGACAAAAAGTAGAATGGTGGTTGCAGGAGGCTCGGGGGAGGAGGAGTGGAGATATTTTGTTTAATGGGTATAGTTTCATTTTGGGAAGATGAAAGGGTTCTAGAGATGGGTGATGGTGATAGTTGTACAATGTGAATATATTTAATGCCACTGAACTATACTCTTAAAAGTGGTTAAAATGCTAGATTTTATGTACATTTTATATTTTACCACTTTATATAAAAATATTTTATATTTTTATGCACATGCATTTATATAATCAGTCTTGAAGACATTTCTAGAATTTTTTCCCCAGGAATCTTGATCTTATTTTGAAATGTTATTTTTTTTAAATGCTATAAAACATACACAAAACAGAGATAATAACATATGGAAAATTTCTAGTTCCCTTTACTTAATGTTAATACCTCAATTTGTAATAAATATTTTCTGTGAATGATTAGACCATTGCCCCAATTGTTGAGTGCCATTTGTATGCATCCCTCTCATTCCAGTGATTTGAAAAGTCAACTATGAACTTTTCATATCTGTAAGTTGAACTGAACTAAAAAAGCCTTAGAAAATCTGACTTATTATAGATTCTGCAAAAGTAGCAGCATTGTGCAGACCAAGAGTTGGAAAACGTTTTCTGTAAAAAGCCAGATAGTAAATAAACATTCTAGGCTTTGTGGACCACATAGGACTGTTGAATAGTCTTTAAAATGTTTTTTTAAAAAACATCCCTATAAAAATATAAAAACTCTTCTTAGCTAGTGGAGCCTTGCAGTAAAAGGCTATAATTTGCTGACCTCTGGAAAACCATGAAGCCCTTCTGTCACCAAGCCACAGTTAATAGGTACACGTGGGCATGTGATAAAGGTAAGCCAATCTTTAGGGTGCTAGCAACCTCTCTCTGGGCCTAACTCAAGTAGAATGAGTGAAGCATATCGGGTTTATTTCCTGAAACTCTGATAAGGAAGCATGTAGAAGTAAGCCACCCCAGGAGGAACAGAGTGGGTCCTAAGTGAGAGACGAGTGGGTGGTTATTCCCTAGAATAGGTTCAGTTCCAGTCCCACTGTATACGTATAATAAACCACTTTTTCTTGAGGGAATTTATGTGTTCCCTGCTACCAGAAGAGCCTAAATTACTTTCATCCATTACAAATGTAAATTGATACAACAGAAGACAGCCTGGCAATATTTAATAAAGTTGAATATGGGCATATTAGTGATCCAGCAATTCCATGCTTAAATAGTTTTCCTAAAAAATTATTGGATATGTATACCAACAGATATTTATAATAACACTCACAGCATGTAGCAGAAGGTCCACAGAGACTCTTTCAACCTGATCAAATCCCAGCTCTGCTCCTTACATAGCTGTGTAACCTCGGATAAATTGCTTAATTCTCTGTGCCCCATTTTCCTCACCTGTGGGGTGAGAACAATTATTTTATTCTTACAAGGTTGTCATGGGGGTTGGGTTAAATAAGTTAATATACATAGAGTGCTGGGCACAATCCAAATGCTATATTTTTAGCTATTACTACAACTCTCATTATTGTAGCATCATTGTTCATAATAGTAAAATACTGAAAACAAGCTAAACCTCTATCAGTAGAGCATGGGTAAATAAATTGCAGTATGTTTCTACTATAGAATCTTATAGCATAGGAGTAAAAAGAATGAAATAGACCCACGTGTATCAATAGGTACAAATCTTGGACACATAATGTTAAAAGAAGAACACATGTAGTATGATCCCTATGTTATAACATAAGCAAAATTAAACCTATTCTTTAGAGACACACATATAGGTAGCAACAGTACAAAGAAAAAATGAGAAAGAAACAAAACTCAAGATAGTGAAAAGGCAGATGGGATTGGGAAAGAGCTTCAGAGACCTTTGTGAAGTTCGTAAGTTCATAAATTTTGTGGTAGGTTCATAAATGCTCTATGTTATAAACATGGAACAATTAACCTCAATGAACCAAATCTTTAAGAAATTTTCTTCAATAAAATTTACATGGATATGAACTGAGCTGGTGGAAAATCCGGAAGTAAGAATGAAAACAAATAGTTTTAATAGTTAATATGCTCTTCCAAGAATTCATTCAGGAACAAAATTGGTTGAATGGAATTTGCTCTATGAAATACTTTTTGATGGAAATTTATCACTGCTAGTATACTTATTAGGATGTTTGTCTAAATATGTCTCAATAAATTCAAAGTCATTATGATCTGATGGTCATATTTAGCTGAATAAAATCATCCTGTGCATAGTTAACAAAAACTTAATGGTACAACAGACATTGAATTTATATAATGAGCTTTACGTATTCATAGGAAAAACAAGGTTTTGATAGAAGTCTGGGTGGGAATCAGGTGTCAGGAAATCCTAAATGGTCAACTAACTAAAAGGCAAAATAGCAAGAAAGTATTCATCTCTGGAGATAAGAGAAACAGGAAAATACCAAGAAATAGATCATCAAGGCAGAAAACTAACAAAGATATTTGGGACCCAAACTTGACACTTGACCAAATGGACCTAACAGACATCTATAGAACACTGCACTGAACAATAACAGAATATATATTCTTTTCATCTGCACATGGCACATACTGTAAGATTGACCACAGACTCAGCCATAAGGCAATTCTCAACAAGTTAAAAAAACCTGAAATCCTGCCAACCACACACTCAAGACCATGGAGCAGTAAAAATAGACATCAATACCAAGAAGATCTCTCAAAACCATACAATTACATGGACATTAAGCAATCTGCTCCTGAATGACTTATGGATAAAGAAAGAAATTAAGGCGGAATTAAGAAATTCTTTGAAACTGATGAAAATAAAAAATACAACACACCAAAATCTCCAGGATATAGCTAAAGCACTGTTAAGAGGAAAGTTTATAGTGCCAAACGCCTATGCCAAAAAATCAGAAAAATCTCTAACAACCTAACATCCCACCTAGAGGAGCTAGAAAAACTAAGAGCAAACCAACTCCAAACCTAGCAGAAGAAAAGAAATAACCCAAATTAGAGCTGAACTGAACAAAATTGAGATGCAAAAATCTATGCAAAAGATTAATGAAACCAAAAGTGGGTTTTTTAAAAAGAATAAATAAGATAGTAGTAAAAAGGAAGATCCAAATAAACAGCATTAGAAGTGACAAAGGTTACATTACCACTGAACCCACAGAAATACAAAAGAAAACCCCTCAGAGACTATTATGAACACCTCTATGCACACAAATGAGAAAACCTAGAAGAAATGGATAGGATCCTGGAAGCCTACAGCCTTCCAAGATTGAACCAAGAAGAAATTTAATAACTGAATAGACCAACAATGAGTTCCAAAATTAAGTCATTAATAAAAAAACCTACGAACCAGAAAAATGCCCTTGAACCAGACGGATTCATAGCCAAATTCTACCAGATATATAAAGAAGACCTGGTAGGCCACGCACAGTGGCTCATGCCTGTCAGCCCAGCACTTTGGGAGACTGAGGTGGGTGGATTATTTGAGGACAGGGGTTCAAGACTGACCTGGGAAACATGGCAAGACCCTTCTCTACAAAAAGTACAAAATATGTCAGGTGTGGTGGTGCATGCCTATAGTTCCAGCTACTTGCGGGGGCTGAGGTGGGAGGATCGCTTGAGCCCGGGAGGTCAAGGCTGCAGTGAGCTGTGATCACACCACTGCACCCTACCCTGGGCAACAGAGCGAGGCCCTATCTCAAAAAGAGAAGAAGGAGAAGGAGAAGGAGAAGGAGAAGGAGAAGGAGAAGGAGAAGGAGAAGAAGAAGAAGAAGAGCTGGTATCAATTCTACTGAAAGTATTTCAAAAAATTGAGGAGGAAGGACTCTTAACTCATTCAATGAGGCCAGCATCATTCTGATACTAAAACCTGGCAGAAACTCAATGAAGAAGAAAACTTTAGGCCAATATCCCTGATGAACACAGATGCAAAAATCCTCAACAAAATACTAGCAAATCGAATCCAGCAGCACATCCAAAAGGTAATCCACCTTGATCAAGTAGGCTTTATCCCTAGGAGGCAAGGTTGGTTCAGTATATGCAAATCAATTAATGCAATTCATCACATAAACAGAACTAAAAACAAAAGCCATATAATCATCTCAATAGATGCAGAAAAGGCTTTTGATAAAATGCAACACCTGTTCATGTTAAAAACCCTCAACAAACAAGGCATCAAAGGAACATGCCTCAAAATAATAAGGGCCATATATGACAAACCCATAGCCAACATCATACTGAATGGGCAAAAGTTGGAAGCATTTCCCTTGAAAAATGGAAGAGAAGGATGCTCACTCTCACTACTCCTATTCAACGTAGTGCTGGAAGTCCTAGCCAGAACAGTGAGGCAAGAGAAGGAAATAAAAGACATCTAAATAGGAGGAGAGGAAGTCAAACCATCTCTCTTCGTGGA
>NW_012118376.1:7303065-7309105 GCF_000951035.1 Colobus angolensis palliatus
GATATGATTCTATACCTAGGAAACCCCATAGTCTCTGCACAAAAGCTCCTAGAACTGATAACTTTAATAAAGTTTCAGGATACAAAATCGATGTACAAAAATCAGTAGCATTTCTATATACCAATAATGTCCAAGCTGAGAGCCGAATCAAGGATTGCATTCTTGTGCCGAATCAAAGATCGCCACAAAAAGAATAAAATGCATAGAAATACAGCTAACCAGGGAGGTGAAAAATCTCTACAACAAGAATTACAGTAAAATACTGCTGAAAGAAATCAGAGACAACACAAGCAAATAGAAAAATATTCCGTGCTAATGAATAGGAAGAATCAATATTGTTAAAATAGCCATAACTGCCCAAAGCAATTTACACATTCAATGCTATTCCTATCAAACTACCAATGACATTCTTCATAGAAGCAGAGAAAAACAGTTCTAAAATTCATATGGAACCAAAAATGAGCCCTAATCGTCAAAGCAATTCTAAGCAAAAAGAACAAAGCTGGAGGAAATCTTACTTCAAACTGTACTACAAGGCTACAGTAACTGAAACAGCATGGTACTGGTATAAAAACAGACACATAGACCAATGAGGCACGTTAAACAACCCAGAAATAAAGCCACACACCTACAATCATCCGATCTTTGACAAAGTCAATAATAAGCAATGGGGAAAGGATTCCCTAATCAATAAATGGTGCTGGAATAACTGGCTAGCCATATGCAAAAGACTGAAACTGGACCCATACCTTTCACCATATACAGAAATCAACTTGAGATGGATTAAAGACTTAAACACAGAACCGAAAACTATAAAGACCCTAGCGGGGAGAACCTAGGAAATACTCTTCTGGACATAGATCTTGGCAAATATTTCATGACAAAGGCTCTAAAAACAATTGCAACAAAACAAAAAAATTGATAAATGGGACCTAATTAAGCTAAAGAGCTGGGACACAGCAAAAGAAACTATCAACAGGGTAAACTAACAGTCTACAGAAGGGGAGAAAATTTTTGCAAACTAAACATCTGACAAAGGTTTACTAACCAGAATCTGTAAGGAGCTTAAACAAGCAAAAAGGAAACCACCTCATTAAAAATGGGCAAAGAACATAAACAGACACTTCTCAAAAGAAGACATACATGTAACCAACAGGCATATGAATAAATGCTCAACATCATTCATCATTAGAAAAATGCTAATCAAAACTACAATGAGATACTATCTCACGCCAGTCAGAATGGCTATTATTAAAAAGTCAAAAAATAATAGATGTTGGCAAGATTGTGGAGAAAAGAGAATACTCATACACTCCTAGTGGAAATACAAATTAGTTCAGCCACTGTGGAAAACAGTTTGGTGATTTCTCAAATAACTTAAAACAGAATTACCAGTAGATCCAGCAATCCCATTACTGGATATATGTTCAGAGGAATATGAATTATTCTATCATAAAGACAAAATACATGTTCATGCTTATTGCAGGACTTTTCACAATAGCAAAGACATGTAGTCAACCTAGATGTCCATCAACAGTGGACTGGATAAAGAAAATGCAGTATATATACACCTTGGAATGTTATGCAGCCATAAAAGAATGAAATCACGTCCTTTGCAGCAACATGATGCAGCTAGAGGCCATTATCCTAAGTGAATTAGTGCAGGAACAGAAAACCAAATACTGCATGTACTCATAAGTGGGTGCTAAACATTGAGTATACATGGACACAAAGGCAGGAAAAATAGACACCAAGACTCACTTGAGGGTGAAGGGTGGGAGGAGGGTGAGGATAAAATGCTACCTATTGGATACTATGCTCACTATGTGAGTGATGAAATCACTCGTACACCAAACCCCAGAGACCGCAACTTATCCATGTAACAAACCTGCACTTGTACACCCTGATCCTAAAGTATAAGTTGGAAGAAAAAATAAATAAATAAAAAAGAATGAATTCAATGTTGAGGTGATCATTTGGATGATAAGTTTGATCAATGAAGCTGGCACATGCAGTTTAGGAGTGGACATATCTGCAGAACACTTCACTTCCAAAAGCCACAGCATAGTTAGCTGTTTTCTGAGGCAACAGCAAATACACTGCCTTCAGGATATCTTCAGGGGTGAGAGTACAGCGATTTCTGAAATACATCAACCTGTAAGCTTTCATGGCAATGTGTTGAAAGAAGTTGTTAATCAGAGTGTTCATGAGGTCCAAGGTGCGAGACAATATGCCTCTATGGGACATCACTTCCTTTAGGACCTTGTTTATGAAGAATGAGTAATTTCCATGGACAAAATCAATGCTGGAATGTGCTTTCTTTCTGGAGGTTGGGCTTTGATGTCTTTTGGAGTACTTATACTTTTTGGTGCTGGATCTAGCCATTGTGGATATTGTTCCTCTGATCAGTTATGAATGGAGAGGAGAAGGGCCCAAGAATAGGTGGGAGTGCTCATCTTTATAGTGACATGTCACAGTTAGACTTCAGAGGCTTCTCTTTGATTGAAGGTTGCTTTTCCTATGTCACAATTACCTAGCAATAGCACTGATTTGTTGTTAAGGGCAAATCTTGTTCTTGACTAACCTAAAGCTTTCCTAAGAAGGAGAATTGAGGCTGATTTCAGGGCAGAAAAGAGGAGTGCTCATTCTTTCAACTTTGTTTCTTAGCAATTTGCAAGCACAATATACAATATCCTCAGAACTGCAAAATCCCATCAAACTAGGAGGATTAGTGAAAGGGAAGGAAAGTTGCCATAGGCCTTTTCTCAGGGCCACTGTATTCATAAAAAGCATTCATAAATTCATTTTATGAGCAAATGAATAATTAAATAAGCCACTAAAGTCTCAAAATAATTATTTTATAAAAAAAGTATGGCTAATCTGGTTTTAAGAATTGTTACCATTACTTTAAAAATGAACTTAAGTTTTTGTCTAGACTCATACTCCTCAGGAACGAGTATGTACAACTGAAGAATAAAACAAAAACTCGCTTATGTTATTGTTAAAATTGTGATACATGGACTGTGTTCATTAACCTTTTATAATGACATTAATATTATTCTTGCAAATTTCACAGATTTCATTGTATGGTCCGCATTTACTTGATATTGTAGTTCTGTCATTAACCAAAAGATGTTTGTAGGGTCATTCTTGAACATGTGCTTTTAAAACATATTTCATTTGCTTTCTTAATCAAATTTATCCGTAAGTAAAAGAAAAAGACATACGAGTAACTATAAAAATAATAGGCTTGGTGCCATGGCTAATACCTGTAATCCCAGCACCTCGAGAGGCTAAGGGGGGTGGATTGCTTGAGCCCAGAGTTTCAAGACCAGCCTGGGCACCATAGAAAAACCACATCTCTACAAAATATATAAAAATTAGCGGGGTATGGTGGTGCACACTTGTAGTCCCAGCTACTTGAGATGCTGAGTGGGGAGTATCACCTAAGCCGGGGAAGTCAAGGCTATGGTGAGCTGTGATCATGCCACTGCACTCCAGCCTGGGCAATACAGTGAGACCCTGTCTCAGAAAAAAAAAAGAAAAAAATCAGTGTATGAGCATTTCAGTTATTCACGATTGCCACAACCCTTAATGCTGTCACTAAATGTCCTTCACTAGGAGCTTCTTCACAGATGAAGTAGACTGGCTTATGTGTAATTTCTGGAATGTTATCTGTAATTTCTCCCCTTTCTCTCTCACTCAAGAAAGTAAATCTGAAATGAGGTAAGAATAATGTTACTACAGGGATACTTTGAACAAGTTCTGAATTCTAAAGACAACAGACAGCGTTTGTAAATAGCCATACCATATTGTAAGTAACACACCTCAGACTGTTTTCATTACGCTAAGAGGGAGGCTGCTGCTTCCAGAGATGCTTGGGAGTGATGGATCTTTAGTCAGCTCTTGCTAATTTTGCTTTCAAATTTCTCTATATAATTACTTAGTTTGCTTAATTATAGCATAGCTTTATTTGCTACCATTTAGAAGTAACTATCAGGTGGAGAACGTTGATTCCCTCTTCTTCAACATATCCATGTTAAAGAGCTTCCACAAGCCTAACAATCCTGGCCTCTCTTGCTTCATCACTTACTCCTCCTGGAACAAATGACTTACTGATGGGGGAGGTGAAGATAGGACAGTCATGCAGATCTCAGTCCCTTCAGGATTCTCCCCAGGATATGACTGTGGGGACCTCTGTCACTGGGAAAGGGTCACTATGTGCCAGCCGCTCATGACTGAGTAGGTCCTTCTGCTTAATGATTTGGTGCTGTATTAGAAGCCTACTGTTGCACCACACCTAAAGACTGTTCTCCAAATAGCTTGTCAGTAATAAAGTTGGTGTTTTCATCTCCATCTTTCTGGCTCCTTTGACTCTCTCAATTGGTTCTACGCTTGAGTGAGGAGAAGGAAGGATGCAAAGTATTACAGTAGCTAAAAGAAAAGTTTTTAAAGCCCAAACAATAAGCTGCATGCTAAAATACTGAAAGACCAGAAAGTGTAGAAAATGAGGAATACTGGTTATATAAAATTTCGGGCTAACTTAGGGTTAACTCAAATTTCCTTCTAAAATTCAACGAATTATTCTAAAATACGTATGAGTTCACCACTGATGGGCTATTTTTTTTTCTTTTCTTTTTCACTTCCTCCTCCTCCAGGCAGACTGGGACAAAGGATAAACACCTTTTTGCATAATGTCCTGCAGGAGATGCCCACAATATGATTAATCCAGGCAGTGCAGCAAGTCTGTTTACTTTGCATCTATCACATCCTGAGAATGGACAGTGTAAGAACCTCTGTCTTTCCTCCCCTTCCTCTCTGCCTCTATCCCAAGATCTTAGCTTTAGAATGAAGCCTGGTGTCCTTTAGCAGGAGACACAATAGATTGAAAGGACTGATGACCAGTATACCAGAGGTCCTGGGTCTCCGAGCTATTCAAAAGGCAGGCTGGAATCCAAAGTCAAGAACTGTTTGATGCATTTTTCCGGGCACTTGTTTTGTGCTCCATCATACTATGTCTATGTAGGACATGGACTGTATTGTGTCCTCCTTTCCATGATTGAGTGGGTAAAGGATTGGAGTTATAGCAGCTTATTCTTGCATTGATGACTCAGGATCTTGTGATGATTCAAGGTCATCAACAAGACTACCCGTGATTATCTCACAATAATGTAACTATGGCAGAGGTGACATTAACTCAAAGCAGAAAGCATGCACTGACAGGTATGAGTGTACTCTAGGAACATTTTTATAGCCACAGTATTAGTTTTCTATTGCTTTAACAAATCACCACAAATCTAGCAGCTTGAAAGAACACAAATCTACTGTCCTACAATTGTGGCCTCTCACTGGGCTAAAATCAAGATGTGGACAGGGTTGCTCTCCTTTCTGGAGGCTCCAGGGGAGGGTCTGCTTTCTTGCCTTTTCCAGCTTCTTGAGGCCACTTGTGTTCTTTAGCTTTTCCTCCGTCTTCCAAGCCAGCAGTGGTGGGTGGAGTCTTTCACATACTGCATCATCCTGACCCTGAATCTCCTGCCTCCTTCTTTGACTTAGGAGGACCCTTGTGATTACATTGGGCCCACTCTGATAATCCAGGATAATCTCCCCATCTCAAGGTCTTTAGCTTAATCACATCTGCAAAGTCCGTTTTGCATTGCAATGGAACATATTCATAGGTTCCAGCGTTTGAGACATGGATGTCTTTGGCAGGGGGCATTATTCTACCCACCACGGCCACCATCAACAGAATGGGATTGTCATAGAAGATCTGGGTCACTGATGGTAAAGTAGTCAGAGATGAAAAACACTGTTCTTAGTAGGTGACCAGAAATATATTTTTAAAAATACCTTCTATATATGTGGGTTTTCTTGTCACTTGCTTATTTTTCTTCTAAAAAATAGAGAATTGTCTTGGATTTTTACTTTCTTTGCTATGTCTCTATATTATAGTTCCAAAAATATACTTAGTAAAACATTTTACCCTTGGAAGGCAGGAGAATGATAGTAGAGGTGAGGTATTTCTTCTTCTTCTTCTTCTTCT
>NW_012118376.1:7309345-7329414 GCF_000951035.1 Colobus angolensis palliatus
TTTGAGACAGAATCTCACTCTGTTGCTCAGGCTGGAGTGCAGTGGTGCAAGCTCAGCTCCCCGCAATCTCCGCCTCCTGGGTTCAAGCAATTCTCCTGCCTCAGCCTCCCGGGTAGCTGGAATTACAGTCACCTGCCACCACGCTTGGCTAATTCTTGTGTTTTTAATACAGATGGGGTTTCACCATGTTGGCCAGGCTGGTCTTGAACTTTTGACCTCAAGTGATCCACCTGCCTTGGCCGCCCAAAGTGCTGGGATTACAGGCAAGATATTTCTTCTTTTCTTTCTTACTTCTCTCCTTCTCACATTCCCTTCTCCAGCTCTTGTCTCCTGCTTGCTCTTTTTCACAAGTATTTATCTGATGCCAACCATGTGCCAGGCACTACATGAGTTACACTGTGCAGATACAGAGATGAAGAAGATATAATTCCCACTCTTAAAGAACTCACACTTTATTGAGGTAGGCAGACATGGAAATAGCTGATTATTATAAACAGAGAGATAACGGCTATGGCAGGCATCCATAGGGTGTAAGCGAGGAGAGAGGGAGAGAGGGTGGTTCCTAGATCACTTGGCCTGTCAGGGCAGTCCTCCAAGAGGGAGAGTTACTGTTTTAGTTGCATTTTGAAGGACACAGATGTTTTTCAGGCAGATAAGGTTGGTGGTGGCGGGGAGAGGGGGCGTGGGACATGCAAATAAAGTACTTTCAGGAAAGGAGTAATGTTTTTCTTTGTGCATGAGGATGGGAGACCCATGGTCTGGAAGAGGCAGTCTGGGACCTGAGATTGACTGTTCCATCTTGTCTGGCAGTACTCTGGTAAGGGAGGATGTGGAATCTCTAGAGAGGGGTGCAGGAAGCATGTTTGCCAGGAGATAGTCTAGGTTCCAGTTAAGGCAGTGGTTCTTTAGACTGGGTACACCCTGGAAACACCTAGGGATATTAAACAAACAAAACCAAAACAACAGAACATCCATACCAGGGCTAGACCCAGGCTAACTAAATCAGATTCTGCAGAGGCCAGGTTCAGGCTTTTTTTTTTTTTTTAAGTTCCCCAAGTGCTTTTAATGTGCAACCAGGGTTGAGAATCACTTAGCTAAGACAAAACAAAATATTTGAAGGTGTTGGGGAGCTTTTAAATTTTTTTCTCAAACACAGAGGAAAGGGTTAAAAGGGAGGGAAAAGAAGGATAGGAGGTGAGCAGATGAGAGGATGGATGAGTGGAAAAATGGCCTCAGAGGGCGACACATGTTCTCTGATCACCGGACTCCCACCACTGAGACATGAAGAGAAGCAGACTTTGATGTAAACTTGTTTCCGTGCATTATAGATTGAAACAATCTGAAAAGTTCCTTCAGCGTTTGACAAGAAAGAGACCTAGAAGAACTAAGAACGGCTAACTGAGGAGGAAGGAACCAGGCTGGTGTCTTCTTTGCTGGGGAGACCAGTTTGGCTTTTCCTGTCTTATATTTCTATGTTTGAAAATAAAACAACAAACAATGTTCCATGCTCCCCTTTCCTGACTTGTTGACAATTTTCCGGCCTAGGTCATTTCTTTTTGACTTCCCCATCTTTTGCTGCATTCCTAAGGCTGGTGTTCCTGACCTCACAGTGCAGAGCTCTCCCACATCCGAGTCACTCGTGTCCTACTTTGGCTAATCTGAAAGCTGGGTCATTGTTCTCAGGTGACCTGAGTGAGAGAAAGAGAGAGAGGGAGAGAGAGAGAGAGAGAATTAGAGTAGCTTTGTGCAGAGTAAGAATGTCATAATAAAGGAATTAGCCTTGAGAGTAGGTTGAAGGTTGTCAAATCCTGGATGAGGTTCCTAAGAAGTCTGATGTTCTTTAGTAGAAAACAGAAAATGTACTAGGATGACAGAAAGGAGAAAAATTCTAATTTTGTTTTGAGTTCTCATTCACTTATTGTAGTAAAACATCAGTGAACTAAAAAGCAATTAAAGCCCCCCCAATCAATACTTTTTATCACTGTAAATGGATTTTTCTCTTACTGTGCTAAGCGTGTCCTTGTTCAGCACACGGAATTGGCATTGAAATTGCCCAAGATCACATTCCTGCCAAGTTATGGAGCCAGGAGGTAAACCAGGCCTGTCAGACATCTAAGCTGGGGTTCTTAATCACTATACTACACTGCCTCCCATTCATTGGCCCAAAAGGCAGGATGTTCTAAGTAGGAAGAAAAGAATAAATGAAAACAGTGAGGCATGAAATCACAAGCTACATTCAAGAGCAAGGGGGAAATTATTTTGCTAAGAGTAGAAAGATTACATGTGAGAGAGATGGTTCAAAAGGTATGGTGGGCTCCGGCCGGGTGCAGTGGCTCACATCTGTAATCCCTACACTTTGGGAGGCTGAGGCAGGCGGATCACGAGGTCAGGAGATAGAGACCATCCTGGCTAACACCCCGTGAAACCCCGTCTCTACTAAAAATACAAAAAAAAAAAAAACAAAAAAACACAAAATTAGCCGGCGTGGTGGCAGGTGTCTGTAGTCCCAGCTACTCAGGAGGCTGAGTCGGGAGAATGGCGTGAACCCGGGAGGCGGAGCTTGCAGTGAGTCGAGATCGCACCACTGCACTCCAGCCTGGGCGACAGAGCGAGACTCATTCTAAAAAAAAAAATGAAAAAAATAAAAAAAAGAAAAGTATGGTGGGATCAGTTTACAATGTCTTAATTGTAGTCTAAGGTATTACAATTATTCTATAGGTATTTGAGAATCACCAAGAATTGGCAGCCTGAATGTAATTGGCTTGAAGTGATGTTGTGAGAGGATCGATTTGGAGCCAGGTGCAGGAGGGAATAGAAGAAATGAGGTTAGAGAGTCCAGCAATGCCATTGCTCAGTGGCTTGGGAGGGGCCAAATAGAGGCCTGTACTGAAGGTAATGGGAATGAAAAGGAGGAATCATCTCTGAAAGAAATGGTGAGGTGTGATGATTGATTCACAACTTGAGACCAAAAAGAAAGAAGCCTCTAGTAAAATGCTAACATGTACTGAGCACTGATGATGTGTCTAGGCACTGTTCTGCATACTTTCCAGGTATCAATCGGTTCTCACAACAACCCTATGATACGAGTACTATCATTAGCATCTCCTGTTCCCAGGTGAGGAAACTAAGTGGGCCTCAGATCAAATAGCTAGTAGCAGAGCCAGGATTCAGAGCCAAGCACCTTGGTTGCAGGCCCCATGCTCCTTACTCTCAGACACCTCTTCTCCCCCAGCCCTTAGGTGTGTGGTGCTCTACCTGCACGTAACCACTGTGTCTCATTCATCTCCACAGGCATCCAGGCAAGCAGGGAGCACTTCTGCCTCACAGCTGTAAATGTGTCTGTTGTCCACAAATAAGTGTCAGAATCATGACTTGAACCTAAATCTTCTAACTCTGTCTCCAGTGCCCTGGCCAAATCTTCATGCTTGAGACTACAAGGAAAAAAGAAAAAAGAAAGATTCATGAACCAAAATAGTGCACTGGGGGCAAAGGAGAAGATATGATTTTAGGATTTAGGATGAAAAATCTGATTTTAAGCAACTCCCAGAGTATGCTTTTGTCATTTTACGTTCAGTAGAATTCCTGAGGCTGTGGTCTATATAAAGGGGGAATCATTTCTTTTCTCAACAAAAGAGAAGATTCTGAAGGCCTTCATGTTTTACATTCTAGATGAGTCAGAAGGAAAGCCATACCTTTACCTAGGGAGAAAGGATGATTGTTTCTAAATTGGGAAGAAAGGATTTAAGGAAGAGAGCCTACACTCGGAGAATCCTAATGCGGTTTTAAAAGCATGTATCTTCTTCAGTTGTCCTGCAATGCCCTTTTGAGCTGGCTTACACATAAAGAAACCAGAAAGACAAATATATTAGACATCATAAAATTAGAAGCTAACAAGCTTCTAATAAGAAAATTATGTCCATTGCAAAATAGCCAACTAGAAACTAGGGGTTGCCAAGTGTTTTCTTTAAGTGCACAGGAATGTTTTCCAGTCTAAGTGATATAATAAAGTCCTGCCTTAGTTGTACTCAAATAACAAAATCCAGTATTGAATTTAGTAAAATCTAAAGACCTAGATCCACTGTCTCTCCAGGGCCTGATGAAAGAAAAGAATTCTCTAAGGAGCTCAGTCTGAAGACATTCACGCCAAGGCTAGTTCCCAATGTTCTTGTTGCTGAGCTTTATTTTAAATCAGTATTATTTCAACGTAGTACAGTCTTTCTCTCGGCTTCCCAGTCTCTCTAGTCTCGCTAGGCAAGGCTGTGCTGCGAGAGATCTCTTAGAGGAATGCTGGACTGAGTGAGGCAATTAATTTCAGTGTGTGTTGGAGGCTGCCATCTGGGGACATAATCTCTCTGGTTTATTGTTTCCTGAAATCATCATTTATGATTAACATCTGCAGAGTACTTTCTACCTTCCAAAATGTTAAGAGTTGATCAACTGAAAGAATAATACTATATGCTGGAGTAGGCCTTGTCAGTTTCCCTGATGAGGCCCCATCTCCTCTCTCTTGTATAAAAATGTATTATTTTTTTCACAAGGAAGGGTTTAGGGGACATCTGCTTACATGGGTCTGTCTAGGATCCACAGAATATTGTAACCACAAGTCTCAGGCCAATAGAACACCTTAGAAGTGCTTATTTTTTCCAGTTATACAGATGAGGCAAGTTGTGATATAATTGAGGACTCTAAAATAACCCTGTGGTTCTTCTCTGAATGGTGCTTCCAACAGAGCTGGTTCAAGAAATCTCTTGCCTTCTGGGCATTTTATCTTCACTATTGAGAATCTCATCACCTTGAAGAAGTCAAGGCCATACAACACAAAGAATTTTTAAAACACAGTTTCCTTCCATTTCCTTAATAATCCTTTGATAGCTAGGTAGCCCTACTGCTTTACAGGTGAAATTCAGAGAAATTAAACTCCTTACTTCAAAGATGCATACCCCAGAGGTATGTAGTAAAACTGAGCCTAGAACTAGTTTATTTACTTATTTAATTTTTTGAGACGGAGTTTCGCTCTTGTTGCCCAGGCTGGAGTGCAATTGTGTGA
Organism: Colobus angolensis palliatus; assembly: GCF_000951035.1. Lineage (NCBI taxonomy): Eukaryota > Metazoa > Chordata > Mammalia > Primates > Cercopithecidae > Colobus > Colobus angolensis. The sequence continues at coordinate 7,314,393 of NW_012118376.1, forward strand.
TCTTGGCTCACGGCAACCTCTGCCTCCTGGGTTCAAATGATTCTCCTGCCTCAGCCTCCCGAGTAGCTGGGATTACAGGAATGGGCCACCACTCTCGGATCCCGCTTGTAATCCCAGCACTTTGGGAGGCCGAGGTGGGGTGGGGGATCACCTGAGGTCAGGAGTTCGAGACCAGCCTGACCAACACGGAGAAACCCCATCTCTATGAAAAATACAAAATTAGCAAATCTAGATTTCTTTTACCCTGCATTGTGCTGCTGGAATCAAAGCACATACCTACCTCTACAGCCTTAGTGCAGTTGGTGGTTTTCAGGGGACTTAGTGGTATTTGTTAAAGAGTCTCTTTGGGGTTCTGCAGGTCCTTCATTCTTGTAAGAATCTTTGATATGCACCCCAGTACCCCAGTACTTAGGGAAATACCGACTTACATGTCTCACTGAGACTTATGAGCTGTTTCCTTTCCGAAATGTTCTTCTTCTCCTACCTGTCACCTCATGATTTGTTCTACCATCTTGCCATCCAAATCAACTGCAATTTCAACAAAAAGAGAAAAAACCATTATAAAAAAGACTGTGGAAGTAGTCAAAATTGGCCTCTGTTTTCTGTGTGGGCCTTTCCTCTGCCTCCTCACCCCCACTACAGATCATACTCCTAACAACCTAAATCACCCACTTAACACTTGCATTTCTCTACCTTTTCTCTCTTCACTTAAGTAGGATTTTAATGCACTGAGAGGTAAAAACAGATTATGGAGAGGAGCTCAAATTCTGGATCTGCCACTGATGTTTAAGCTGCATGTCTTTGTGCATACCCATTCTCTATCAGTGCTTTCTTCATTTTTAGGAAATTCTCTAATGGAAGACAGCGTCTAAAATTCCTAGAATGATAGGAAATGGGAGCTCCTGAGGGTCTTACTCATTATTATATTCCTAGTGCTAGTGCAATTGCTTATACCTACTGGTGTTCAAAAAGTAATTCTAAATGAAGGAATAGGGCCCTTCCAGAGCAGTAGGCAGGCCACATCTCAATCTTTCACATTGCAGGGAACTGCAGGGAACCAACGTTTGTGAATGCTGTGGTGCAGGTGCTTTATATGTGTAATCTCATTTAATCCTCATAATACCTCTATGAAGTGATTTTATGAGCACTATGCTCCAGTGAGGGAAGCAAGGATCACAGACAGAGGTGAAGGAATGTGCTCAAGATCGTAAGTCAGTGATAGGACTGGAACTGGAAGTTCATTCTGCCCACCTTTGGAGCCTGTGTTTTCTGATACACTGAGCTACTCCTGAAGGATGTTGGTATTGTCTCTAGAAGTCACCTTATTTTATTTCACTCTCCTCCACCCTTTCAGAAGGAACACTGAATACCACTATATTCAAATATTTAAACGTTTTCTCTTGGGATCAGTTCGAAGTTTTCTTTTTTTCCTTTGGCTGTTTGTCTACTTTCTCACCTATGATGTAAGTATTTCATAAAATGCTCCTTATGTTAAAACCCAATATAACAATATCAGGAGAAAATTTAGAGAAAAGATGTCACATGAGTTAAGAGAGTTATATTTAGCCATGTGTACAATACTGTAAAAGTATTTTTGTGGAATAGCTCTTACTATAGAAGTTTTTAAAATACTTAATCAAGAGTTGAGGTTATTACTGATTCTCTAGCATGCAAGCATCCTCCACCTTTTGTAATTGTTAGTCCTCTCCATGGTGAAGTGACTCCAAGGCTAAGCTGGGTCCGCTGTGCATCCAGACCCTCAGACATCCTCAGGTGTTAGATCTGCCACAGGAAGCAATGAGATGTGAGATGTGTTGGCTTTATGTCTGAAGATGTCTTGTACCATGATAAAATTTAGCCGGTTCAATATTACTTAACCCTGCATACTTTAGAGTAGTCAAAAAAGATTCCAAATGGGTGCAGGAACTCAGGAACAGGAATGAGCAACTTAAAGCTCTGGAGGTATTTTCATGACAAAATGTTAGAAGCTAAATGTTAAGACATTTATCTAATTTTGCTTCATATTATACATGTTTTGTCTTCTCTACTAGACTGTAAGTGACTTGATAAAAAACAATTTTTTGTATTCCCCCACTGCTCTTATCACAGCGCATTTTAAAGACTATTTTTTCAATAAACACGTATTTTTCCTACTTATTTTCCTATTTCTTATATTACACCTTGCTAAATGCTTCATTGTTTCATTTTGGCCCTCATCAGCAATGTGAGGAGGTATTTTTTCCCTTAAATTAGTGGTTTCACGGTTATCTCTATAATTATATTTATCTTTTCCTATTTCTTACATTCCTATTTCTTTTATTTCTGTTTCCTATTTCTTATGGAAAATGGGATAACTCTTTTATCTTTCCTAAGTAGCCAACATAAACTCATATTTTTCTTAAATAGTTAATTTCTATAGAATCCACTAGCCTGTTAGAACCAAGGTAATTCTTCTACTTAAAGTAATAAGATAAGGTTCTGGAAGGAAAAGATATTATGTGGATCTCAATTTTCTTAGCTATGATGTAAATAAAAAATAAATATGGACTCATGATGCCCTGAATTAATAGAAAAGTAATTTCCAGGAGACCAGGAGAAAGTGTTCTTTAGGGGAGATGACCACAGCCTTCTTGGAGCAGCTCCTGCTGGTGTAAGTGATGGCCACAGTCCTCAGACGCAGTAACTTTTGGTGATGAGATCACATCAACTTTTTTCAACTGAGCAAAAATCACTGAAGTTGTTGAGTAATTCATGTAAATGAAGAGGAACAAATTATTGAGTGCCTACTGTGTGCTAAGCTCCCTGTTAAATGCTTCATTGTTTCATTTTGGCCTCTCAGCAGCAATGTGAGAAAGATATTATTTTCCTCAAATTAGTGGTTTCATGGTTATCCCTATAATTACGTTCACTCACTTGTATTCTGATATACTTCCTCGAATAAGAAAAAAATAGGGTAGGGCTCCAGGTTTTCCATAGGAAGTTGCCCAGAAGTTCAGACACTCACATGGGATTGTGCTGGTGATGGGAATGCCATCTATGTAGATCTTGGCGGAAACGAAAAAGATTGAGAATGGCTGGACTGTAACTTGAAATGTAACCCTGGGCAGAATATCCTATCACTGGGGAAATAATAGGTGGCTCATTCATACATATTTTTATTTTTAAAGTTGTATGTTTAATTTAAGGTATAAATGAACAGCACATCCTCAAGTTATAATTTCTCACATATTATGACTTAGGACAAGTGTAAACAAAAACCCAGGATGATTTACTTACAGACAATGTAAAGGCAAATATTAAATAATTAATGGTGATATGAATGGATGATATGCAGATATGACAAAATCTTGGAGATGACATGTAATTGACTGGCATTTGGAAAACCAGGGTGCTGCCTGGCCTAAGGTCTGGAGCTCTGTGTCAATCTTTATTGAGTAGCACTCAGTCACCTTCTAGGATCCAAAGAATCTTCTCTGAGGTGACTCTAGGCACTCCAGATTGGAGTGTTTAAGAGTGGAATAAAATTGAATCTGAGTCAAACAGTCAATAACCTAGTATGTCAGTTCTCCCTTCTAAATATTGGCAGAGAACAAATTTATTTTATAAATGTATATATATCTATCTATAGAGAGATGGGGGAAGAAAAAGAAAAATTTATTGTAGGAATTGGCTGATGCCATTTTGGAGGCTGGGAAGTTCTGTGAGCTGGTGTCCACAAGCTGGAGAACCAGAAGAGCTGGTGTTGTAACTTAGTACAGATCCTAAGGCCTGAGAACTAGGGGAGCAGATGGTATAACTCCCAGTGGAAGTCCAAGGGTCTGAGAATTGGGGGCAGAGGATGAAGAGGGGGAAGTGGGTGGGGAGGGAGCTGCTAGTGTAAGTCCTGGGGTCTGAAGGCCCTAGAACCAGGAGCTTTGCTGTCCAAGGGCAGGAGAAGATGATGTTCAGCTCAAACAGAGGGAGTGAATTGACTCTTCCTCCTCCTTTTTGTTCAGTTTGGGCCCTCAACAGATTGGATGGTGCCTACCTGCATTGGTGAGGGTGGATCTTCTTTATTCAGCCCATGGATTCAAACATTCATCTCTTTTGGAAACACCCTCACAGACACACCAGGAACTAACGTCTCACCAGTCATCTGGGCATCCCTTAGTCAGTCAAACTGACACATAAAAACCATCACATGGGTGAAACTCAAGGACTCTTATCAACCAGCTTTCTGTGGAAGAGATAGAAAACAATCTGTTTTTCTTTGACATTGCTGAGGCTTCCATGACCCTTATTTTATTTTATCGTAGTGATTTTCTTCACTTCTCAGGATGGAAAATAGTCCAGGGACAGTTTATCAAGTACTATCTATGTGCCAGACAGCGCTGACCAGAGAAATGACAGGATCGTGCCCCTGAAAAGCTAAGTAAAACGGTTTTAAGGAGATCTTGGGATACTGATCAGGACAGCATCTGGTAAACCCAGTAAATAACAAAGACTTCTAAGAAATCTCTGTATATTATACTGTGGTGAAGAGGGAATTGGATTGGAGAAAATTCAATGCAGAATCATAGTTGCGTATGGATGGATGCGTTTGTGAAAGGTCAGGTATCCCAGGTATCCAGGTTTGCCCTTAAGCCACTACTAAAAGATAATAGTTACTCTTATTTCTTAATATCTTCAGAGATGGGGTTTCCACATTTTCCCCACAATGCTTATACCCAGGCTATTTTCTAATGTCTATCATAAATCCCTCGTATTGAAAGTTAAGCCCATCCTTTCTTGGGGAATGGCTGTCTCATGTTTCTTTCAATATCATGAATGATTGAAAAGAACTTCTTATGAATCTGCCTTCCCTGTCCATCTATATTCCATTCCAAGTTCTACTGTTTTCAGCACCTCTTGCCATGAATGCTATCATCCTGTCCTTCTTGTATTTTTTTCTACCCCCAGATAATTGCACCATTACTTTTAGTATTTCCTTTCAACTATATAAACATAAATGTCTTTTGGCTTATCATGCCTTCTCCTATACTTCAAATCTCCAAGGTTTCACATTCTCTCTTTTTGCATGTTTTATTCTTCTTCTCTTCTCTTATAAACTCTAAATTTTAATTTTGTTTAAGGTCCACATCTTTTTATCTTTTAGCTGGATTTAAATTCCTTCTTAGAATCAGTATTGCCTCTTTCATTTCAAGCCTCAGAGAGTATTTAGGCATTTTCATTTCTCTCTCTCTAGAGATATCTTTGGGCTAAAGCTTGATGAAAGGAGTCTGCTTCATGGAGATCTGTAGAGATGGGCTGAGAAGGCAGTGGAAATGCTTTCACATGGGCACCCATTGCACTTGGTGCACCACAGTGGGGCAGTTATTGGGAGGTACATACTTCTTAAGGGGGTCTCAGATTATTTCTTATCTCTGGACCAGAAGAAACATGGACAATGGCCACCTCTCATATGTATGTACCATGGTACGTACAAGACAAGGGAGCCCACCGATTTAAATTGTGCTTTGCTGTGTTCTGAGGGTTGTAGCTACATTATTCAGTGTATGAGAATTCAAGGGAAAAAATTACACCTCCACTGTTTTGAACGCTTTTCCGGGCTGTAATTTCCAGGACCTGGATCTTTAGGGGTGTATTACTGTTATTGCAAGAAGGGAGGAAGCAGATGGAAAATAAATATACTCAAGGGCTCAGAGGCTATTACTGATGCTGGAGGCAGGTAGTCAGGCAACAGGAAGTAAATACAGTGAAACAGTGGGAGAAAGACATTTACCTTTGGTCTCTTGAGCTGCACAAGTCAGGAACTAGGGGATGATTAGTCCCAGGGCTTCTGCATGGGGCAGCCTTAACAGGTGGTTTGTAGAATGTTCTAGTCATATAGCAATTGACTCTGAGCAGCTGCATCTTATAGACCTAAAAATAGCCCCAAAATGAGATTTCTGAGACCCCAGAGCAGCATACGGCAGAGATGGTGACCGTAATGACAGCTGGGCATCGGTGATATTGAACAGCTCTTTACAAGGCACCTTCCATGCCCATTGTTGGAGAGCACCTTATAACAACTCTGTCAGGGAAAAGGGCAAATATCACTAAGACTCTGTTGTGCAGATGAAGAAACTGAGGCTGAAGGAGCTTAAATAAATTGTCCAAAGCCACGTACTTAGTTTTAATGTTATCCCACGCTTCCCAGCGCCTAACAGCTTCACGGTAGAATTGGATCCTAATAACAGTTTCTCAGCAGTATTTCTTTTATTGCTATTCACCAACTTTTGGGAATTCCAGGTCTCCTAAAATTCCTTCATAATAATAATATTAGTAATGGCAACTGCATTTAAAATTAGCTATTATTGTTTAAGCATTTACCACATGCTATTTAAACCTCACAAAAATGCTAACACCTCACAGTGCTATTGTTACTCCTACTTAAAATATATATAAAAAAAGGTTCAGAGAAGTTTAATAATTTCCTGAGATAATACAGCTAGTGAGAGGCTGATCTAAGATCATAACCTCAGGATATATAGTTCCAGAGTCATGTATTTGCATTAGGACATATTCAGGGACTCATTTAGGGATTCCCCGGGGATGTTCCCGTGTGCTCATAAGCACAGCCCTCCTGGCAACAACAGCCTTTCTTTCTCTCCCGGGTGTGGCACATTGGGTCTGCTCTGACTCTTGGCCTTGGTGGGTGTGGGTCTGGGTCTCTGTTCATGGTGGCTCCGACTGCTTCATCTCTCTCCCCGTGTCTATTCCCTGTTAAAGTGGCAGCAGTCACTTCAGTGAAGGAGGACCCAGTGTAAACTACTTCTCCAAGAATCACGGCCTGATGTTCTGGTTTCTTAAAGAGGTGTCAGCAGCAAATACCTTTTAACCTTTTTACGTATCTCTTCTTCCTACGAACTTGGGCACGAACCCAGAGGGGCAGGGCAGAAGGGCATGCTCTTTGATCTGTGAAAAATTGCTCTTCTCTTTCAACAGCTACTTCTCAACTTTTCATGCCTAAGCGCACTTTCTTACCTTTCACCTACTTAGGGCCCAGGGGGCCATTCAGACATGAGCAAGAGAGTCTGACTTCTCAGAATTAATATTTCCTTTGGGCTGTTAAACAGGAAGACTCCACTGTTCATTGCTTATTATACATGCCTTGGAACCTCTCCTACTAAGTTGTGGATGTGAGGGTAATTTTTTATTTTTTATTTTTTGAGATGGAGTTTCTCTCTTGTTGCCCAGGTTGCAGTGCAAAGGTGCAATCTCAACTCACTGCAACCTAATGTGAGGCTTATTTTGAGGCAACACATCTTTGCATTTCCATACACAGCAGGGTGCTTGATATGTAGTTTATGATATGAATGAAAATATGAATGAATGCACTTAGGTAAACAACATTCAGTAGTGTAGTTACTGTTGATTTTAGATTATATTTCTATCAGAACATTAAATTAAACCTTGGCTTATACTCATTGGAAAGAATTTATATTTTTATTAAAAAAGAATGTTAAAATAAACCCAACTCATTTCTGCCACAGGGTATTTGTACTTTCTATTTCCTTTCACCGAATACTCTTCTCTGAATTTTGCATGGCTTCCTTTCTCATTTCTCTTAAATCCAATGTAACCTTCTTATAGAGGCTGTCCATGATAGCTCCATTTAAAATATTATCTACAGAAGTTCTTTACTCCTTTACTCTGATCTATTTTTTCTTAAGAGAGCTATTGAATGTTTTCTTATTGTGGGTAAAATAAAGTTCCATGAAGATAGAGATCCTTGTCTTATTTCCCGCTGTATCTCTAGGGCCTTGAATAGTCACTGACAGGTAAGTAGTGATGGTGGTAGTGGCCCATCTGGAGCAGCTGCTGTGGGAATGCCAACTGCAGCAGGGGAGGTATGGTTGGGGCTGCACACTCCATGGAGGTAGCAGGGCCTGAGAACAGGCAGAAACCCTGCCCCCTACTGTGTTGGTGGGATGGGAGCCCTCTGGTCCTGGGCAGGGCTGCAGCTGCCCAGCCATGGCTCCAGATCCAGGCATCCCAGTGCACTAGGGAGCCCAGGAAGCCCTCCTTCTCCACAGGCTCAGAAGTGCCCACTCCTGCTCCCTGGCCTCCCTGGCCTCTCTCTGCTCCTGGTGCCTGCTCCAATTTCAGAGCAAAGTTGAAGCCAAGCCCAGGCATTGTTGCAACCATCACTCACACTGCCTCGGCCCCCTCTGAAACTTTGGACACCTGTGAGCTCAGAGAGGGAGGCTGAGGGCTGCTGAGGGCACTTTGGTGCAGGTCTGTAGGTGCCCTTGGTGCAAGCAGTCTGGGCACCATGAAGAGCATGTTGATAGTGGCAGGAGGCAGACAGATTTCTAGAAGGGAAGGAGTGGGTCCCTGGTGAAGCTCCACCTTCAAGCCAGGGATGATCTGCAGCCTTGGGGCCAGGCTGTCAGTTCCAGGTGGGGTTCGTGACCCAGGGCAAGAACTTATGGTGCATTTTCCAGGCCTGCCCATGGACACCCATGGACCAATCAATACACACTTCCTCCCTTCTGAGCCCATGAAAATCCCAGACTCGGTCAGACTCACACACTCATTGGGATTACCTGCCTGCAGAAAGGAGCTACCCACTGTGGGTCTCCTGTCTGTTGAGAGCTGAACAACCTGTCTGTGGAAAGAAACCACTCACTTCAGGTCTCCTGCAAGCACTTCTGTTACTCAGTAAAGTTCTCTCTGCCTTGCTCACCCTCCAGTTATCTGTATACCTCATTCTTCTTGGATGAGGAACAAGAACTTGGGACCCACTGAATGGTGAGATTGAAAGAGCTGTAACACAAACAGGGCTGAAACGTGCTCCGTATTCACCACCTTGCAGGTGATGAGGAGAGAAGAACTGCCATCTTTCTGGAAGCCTAGACCTTGGAGCTCCCCAAGCCAGGGCCGTGACATGCTGTAACACCCTCTTTGGGGCTCTGCAGTTCCTGGTGTCCCTGAGCTTTCTGGCACCATTGTGTTCTCCTTGTCCAGACTCTGGTGCCCACAGTGGAAGCTGCTTGCAGTATTTCTGGTCCAGCTGTAGCCTTACATGGAGCCAGCACCTGTGCTGGCAGCTGGAGCTGCCTGCCCTGCTCTAGCTGGTGCACCTGGCTGTACACAGTGGCCAGACCCTGCACTCACTCACTCACACACCTCCCACTGCTTTGCAGCTGGCTCACCCTTGGCAGGTATGGGATCTGGGCCAGTAGTGCAAGCTGAGTGCAGCTGCTGGACGGAGTGGGCAGAATGAGCCAGCGGGCACAAGCAAAACCCAAGCAGAGGTACTGCTGGCCACAGAGCTTTCCAGTTGGTGAGGTGACACCCTAAGGACCCTGTGACAATAGGAGCTCAATAAATATGTACTGAGTCAAAGAATTAAGCCAAGAAAGGCTCCCTTTCTCTGTGTGTGCCCACATGCAGAGATTTCCTTAGTTTTTGTTAGATGCCACTCTAGTGAAGACATTCAAAGTTCAACAGTTTGGTAATATCTAAAATGTCAGCTCCTCAAAAAAGTTAATTGTTTATTGATCTCTTGTTGTTGCTCCTTGAAAATGTGTATCTAGACCTATAAAACAGTAAAAACTAGGAAATAATGGACTCTCAACTAAAGAGTTTATACTAAAAAAAAAACTATTTTGCTGACATTAAAATATTTGACAAATTTTGGACCTTTGCTTCTGGTCATGATGGAGTAATAATGATTAGATTTACTCTCTTATCTGAAATAAGTAAAAAATAGGACAAAGTATATGAAACAATGGTTCTCAGGATGTTGGACATAAGATCGGGCACAACAGTGACCTTTGAGAGATGGTAAACAAGCAAGGCGAGCCCTACAGTTGCCCCAGCTTACTGTCTTGAGAAAGTGTCTAGGCTGTGGGACAGGGAGAAGAATCTAGAACAGAGCTTGGCAGCTTCCCTGAGTCTAGGAGTTGGAGCTGGAAGTCCAGGTAAGGTAGGCCAAGTGGTTAGAGTTCAAGGATGGAGTGCCAGAGAAAGAGAGATGCACAGAGAACAAGAGACATGCACAGCACCCCCTCAAGCATTCAGCTGAGTACTGATCAGCTCATGCATATATAAAACCCAACTGGGCCCTGGGAAGAACCACTCAGAATGATTAGAGAGAGCAACCTCTCGGGTTCACATGGCACAGGGAATAGTGCCTCCTCCCACCAGCAGTGGTGGGAAATGTAATTCACAGGGTATCCGCTGAAGTATTAAGAAGTATTTTCTCTCAGTAGCACAGCAAAATTAGTTGTATCCTAAATGCTGCTCTGGTCCTGCCTGACAAAGCCTGAAAGCAAGACTCGAAGTTTCCAAGTAACTTAACCATGTTCCAGATTGTGATAAATATGGAATACACCCCTGCAATTAGGTAAAAAGTAAAAAAAATCTGTCAGTAGAAACTGACCCCAAAATGACACAAATATTAGAATTACTAGACAAAGACATTAAAACAGCAATAACTATATGTTATCTGTTCAAGAAGTTAAAGGAAAGGTTGAACATGTTAAGTAGAGATATGAAGGATATTTTTAAAAGACCCAAATTGAACTTCTAGAGATTAAATCAACAATAAGACCAAAAGCATACTAAATTGTGTTAGTGGCAGATTAGGCATATAGAAGAAAAGACTAGGAAACTTGAAGGCATATCAGCAGAAAGTATAATTGACAGGTTCAACAGTCATATCTCAAAAATTGCTAGAATAAGTAGACTAAAATTCAGTAAGAATATAGAAGACTTAACTAACACTATCAACCAACTTGACCTTTTTGATATTTCTAGAACACTCCACTTCATAACAGCAAAATACACATTCTTTTCAAGTGTGCACAGAACATTTACCAAGACAGGCCTTATTTTAGACCGCATAACAAATCTCAATACATTTAAAATAATTCAAGTCACACATATGCTGTCTGACCACAAGTGACTGAAATTAGAAAGCAACTGAAAGCTATCTGTAAAATCCCCAAACATTCGGAAGATAAAGAAACATTTCTAAATACCCTATGGGTCCAAGAAGAAATTAAAAGAGAAATTAGAAAGTATTTTGAACTGAAGAAAATGAAAATACAACATATCAAAATTTGGGGGATACAGCTTAAGCAGGACTTAGAGAAAAAAATACAGCACTATATAACTATGTTAGAACAGAAAAAAGTTCTCAAATCAATGACCTTAGGTCCTACCTTAAGAAAGTTGTAAAAGAAGAGCAAATAATATCCAGATAGTCAGAATAAGGAAGCAATAATCATCAGAGTACCATTGAATGACACATAAAACAAAAATAATAGAGAAATTGAATGAAACCAAAAGCTTATTGAGAAGGTCAATACAATGGATAAACCTGTAGCCAGGCTGATTAGGAGTGAGAGATGGCATCACTACAGATTATAGGGACATTAAAAGGATGATAAGGGAATACCATGAACAACTTCTTGCCAATAAATTCAACAATATAGATGAAATGGACAGATTCCTTGAAAGATACAAATTACTAAAGCTCATTCAAGAAGAAATAGATAATGTAAATATCCCTATACCTACAAAGTTTGAGTTTGTAGTGAAAAACATCCCACAAAGAAAAATTCAGTACCAGATAACTTCAATGGTAAATCCTACCAAACATTTAAAAAAGAAACAATACAAATTTTACATAATCTGTTCCAGAAAACTGGAAAGGAGAAAGTACTTTCCAACTCATTTCATGAAACTAGAATTACACTGATACCAAAACCTGACAAAAACATTACAAGGAAAAAAAAATTTACAAATCTGGAGCCTGGCTCTGGCCAAAATTCTATGTGTGATCTTTTAGGCCTGACCAAGGTAATTACAAAGGTTTTATCTAGCAGGTCTTATGCAGAAAGCTGCCCTCCCAATACCAGCCTTGTACTGAAGTTTCTGAAGGGAGTAGCAGTCCAGGACTCAGGTGCCCTGGCTAACCATTTGGAGAGGCCTTTGGTTGGGACATCTCTGCTAAGACCTCCCTCCTTATTGGAAAGTGTAGTTGGAGAGGATTTAAAGACACTTTTCCCCACTCTGACTCAGTACTCGGTACTTTTCTGCTCTGGTACTTCCCCTTTGTCCTCCCCCTCTACCCTCTGGGTCTCACAGAATGGCAGGAGCCTTTTATATGGTGATCCCTTGACAGTGAGACAATGTCCCTCTGTCCATGCTGAGACATCTGACCCTCACTGGATGTCATTCTATAGGGCAAAAAGGGGACATTGAGGGAACCAGCACTTTCTCCTGTTTGGCCTCTTGCTTATACAATTGCAGTAAGTGATTCAATTAGGGGTATCTAATCTTTTGGCTTCCCTGGGATTAGAAAAAGGGAAGAAGAAGAAGAATTGTCTTGGGTCACACATAAAACACACTGACACTAAAGATAGCTAGTGAGCTAAAAATAAAATAAAATAAAATAAAGGCAAAAAAAATGTCATAATGCTTTAAGAAACTTTACAAATTTTTTTGGGCCACATTCAAAGCCATCCTGGGCCACATGCAGCCTATGGGCCATGGACTGGACAAGCTTGGATTCAAGGCTTCAATGTTACTTTCATTTTGGTTTGTCTTAATGGCTACTCTGACATCTAGAAGCTAAGCTCTCTCCAACTCAGTTCAACTCTTGACAAAACCAATATTCTTCATGAGATATAGAAAATCAAACCTTACAATATATAAAAAGAATATATATAATTACCAAGAGAGGGTTATCCCAGGAATGCAAGATTGGTTTAACATTTGAAAATTAATGAATATATTTCACCATATTAAAACAAATTAAAAAATAATAATCATATGATCATCTCAAAAGATGCAGAAAGAGCATTTGACAAAATCTAATACCCATTCCTGATTAAAAAAAAATTTAGCAAACTAGGAATAGAAGAGAAACATCCTCCTTTTGATTAAGGACATTTATGAAAAACACAACTAACATCATACTTAAAGACAAAATGATTTCTTCCTGAGATAGAAACAAAACAAAGTTATTTGTTGTCATATTTAGCATCTTCATTTTGATTAAGGACACTTATGAAAAACACAACTAACATCATACTTAAAGACAAAGTGCTTTCTTCCTGAGATAGAAACAAAACAAGGTTATTTGTTATCATACTTCTATTGAACTGGAGGTTGTAGTCCATGCAACAAAGCAAGAAAAAAAGAAAAAACATCTAGATTAGAAAAGAAGTAGTAAAGTAGTTTTTATTCATAGATCATCTATGTGGACAATTTTATGGACTTTACAAAAATGTCACTAGAATGAATAAGTAAGTTAGCAAGTTTGCAGGATACAAGATTAATATACAATTAAAATTGCATTTCTATTTACTAGCAATAAATAATGTGGAATTAAAATTTTAAAAGAATACTATTTATAATAGAATTAAAATAGAATGAAAATCATGAAATATTTAGGGATAAATCTGACAAAAGATATGCAAGACCTGTGCACTGAAAACTATAAAATATTGGTGAGAGGGATAAAAGACCTAAACAAACAGAAAGAGATCATGTCTTCATGGATCAGAGACTCAGTATTTTAGAAATTTCAATTGTCCCCAAATTGATTGATAGATTCAATGCAATCTATCAATCTAAATTCCAGAAAGTTTTATATAGAAATTGACAAGCTGATTCTAAAAGTTATATGAAAATGCAAACAGTCAAACAACTTTAGAAAGGAGAAAGTAGAAGGCTAACACTACCTTATAAGATTTTTGGCCGGGCGCGGTGGCTCAAGCCTGTAATCCCAGCACTTTGGGAGGCCGAGACGGGCGGATCACGAGGTCAGGAGATCGAGACCATCCTGGCTAACACAGTGAAACCCCGTCTCTACTAAAAAAATACAAAAAACTAGCCGGGCGAGGTGGCGGGCGCCTGTAGTCCCAGCTACTCGGGAGGCTGAGGCAGAAGAATGGCGTAAACCCGGGAGGCGGAGCTTGCACTGAGCTGAGATCCGGCCACTGCACTCCAGCCTGGGCAACAGAGCGAGACTCCGTCTCAAAAAAAAAAAAAAAAAAAAAAATTTTTAAGTCTTATAGTAATCAAGGTCAGTGTGGTACTGGCATAAAAATAGACAAATGGATCAGCAGAACAGAATATAGAGTCCAGAAATAGACCTACATACATAGGGTCAACCTGATTTTGACTAAATAGCAAAGGTAATTCAAGGAGGAAAGATACTCATTTCAAAAAATGGTGTTGTACAATGGGATATGAAAGAACCCCTGACATTATACACAAAAATTAACTCAAAAGGGATCATGGACCTAAACGTAAAACCTGAAACTAAAAGCTCTTACTGTCACTGAACAGAACTGGGTTCACTTGCCAGTACACAATGGAAAGCCAAACACAGAAGCACTAGGTTTTCGTACAGAGAAAAGTTTGTGGCAAGGCTGCTGAGCAAAGAGACCAGTGCCTGGCTCAAATTTGGAGCTGGGATTCAGGGCAGATTTTATAGTCCGAGGATAGTGAGGCATGATGTGATTGGATCTTGCAGTGAGGTGATGCTGGGAGGCCTGATCTGACTGGCTTCTACAATGCGGTGACACCCGGGCTTGATCCGATTGAATCCTTGATCCTGCCATCTTAATTTGGTCCTTGTTTCTTGGTCCAAGCAATTATGTTCTGCTCATCGCTGCATGCTTGGTTCATCTGTGCATGCTCAGGTTACATGACCTTCAGCCTGGGGGGGTCCATGGCAACTGAAAAACAACTCAGCTTTGTTACATAAAAGTTGAACCAGATTGATTTGGTGATTACACTAGAAGAAAACATGGGTAGAAGACTTTCTGGCCTTAAATTAGGCAAATCCCTTCCTTCCTTCCTTCCTTCCTAACTTCCTTCCTTCCTTCCTTCCTTCCTTCCTTCCTTCCTTCCTTCCTTCCTTCCCTCCTTCCCTCCGTCCTCTCTCTCTCTTTTCTTTCTTTCTTTCTTTCTTTCTTTCTTTCTTTCTTTCTTTCTTTCTTTCTTTCTTTCTTTCTTTCTTTCTTTCTTTCTT
>NW_012118376.1:7330024-7351040 GCF_000951035.1 Colobus angolensis palliatus
TGGTGGGCGCCTGTAGTCCCAGCTACTCGGGAGGCTGAGGCAGGAGAATGGCGTAAACCTGGGAGGCAGAGCTTGTAGTGAGCTGAGATCCAGCCACTGCACTCCAGCCTGGGCGACAGAGCGAGACTCCGTCTCAAAAAAAAAGATAATAAAAAGACAAGTACAGATGGGGAGGAAATACTTGCAGATCATATATCTGATAAAGGACATGTACCAATAATATGTAAAGAACTTTCAAAGACTAATAACAAGAAAACAAACAACCCAATTAAAAATTGGGCAACATATTTGGTTAGTTGTTTTACCAAAAAAGATATATGTATGGGAAATAAACACATGAAAATATGCTGAACCTCATTCGTTATTAGGAAAATACAAATTAAAACTACATTGAGATATCACTACAGAATCAAAAATGAAAATGACTGACTCTCCACCATGTGTTGGTATAGATGTGGAGTAACTGGAACTCTCATATACTGCTGGAAGAAATGGAAAATGGTACAATCACTTTAGAAAACAATTTCTAAAAGTAATTTCTGAAAATGTTAAACATATACCTACTGTCTGATCCAGTCATTCCTCTCTAAGGTATTAATCCAAGAGAAAGGAGAGCACATCTGCATACCAAGAGTTATACATAAATGTTTTTAAGAACTTTATTTTTAATAGTCCCAAGCTGGAAACAATTATAATATATCCATCAACAGGTAAAAGGGTAAACAAATTACAATGTGTTCACATAATGGAATTCTATTCAGCAATTTGAAAAGAATGAACTATTGATATACACAGCAATATGGATGGATTTCAAAACAATCATATCGACTGGAAGAAGCCAAACAACAAGAGTAGATAGTGTATGATTCCATTTATGCAAAATTACAGAAAATGAAAACGAATCTACAGTGACAGCAGATCAGTGGTTGCCCAGAGATTGTTCCTGGGGCAGAGATATGCAGGAGAAAGGCATTACAAAGGGGTGTGAATAATCTTTTGGAGTTAATGAGAATGCTCATTTTCATAATTTTTGGAATGGTTTTACAGGTATATACATATATCAAAATCTCCAATAATGTACACTTTATGTATATGGATTATATTGTTCATTAATTATGCCTCAATACAGCTCTTAAAATACGTAACAATTTTTCATTAAAATCTTTTTAAAGAGAATTTCATTTGTTTTGCGTTTTTAAAAAGAGTGAATTGAACACAAGTCAATACCTTCTGAGTGACTCTGGGTCATCATTGTGAATATGAATTATTATGAGACAACCTCAAAAATGAACTCAGTTGAGTATAAGTGATTGAGTTTATACCTGGCATTTTGGTCTGCTCTTTAAGTTCTTCAGGCCCCTCTCTCTGCTGTCAGTGTTCATGACCTCCTGCCACCAGCACATCCTCCTCTAATCTGAAACTTTCTTTAAAGCACCGTAGGCCAAAAGTGTATTGCCAAACCTTTCTACAGACTAAAGCTCACAGGCCACCTCAGCAGATGCCCTCACCCCTTATTTCTGAATACTAAGAAGTTCTCACTTGCTCAACATCATCGGGCTAGCCCCAGCCTTCTCTCTCTCTTCATTTTCAAGATCAATCCCAGACAGTGGGACTATGTGTTGCCTTTCAAAGGCATGGCTAGTAAATGTTCTCTGTTCAGTAAGTAAACGAATGAAAAAGAGATGAAAAAAATGCTATAACCTGACATATGCTATCTTCTTTTTGGTCCCTCTATCTGAGTTGCTTATCTTTCAGTGCTGTTTTCTGGAAATGCTGCTCTGTGGTATCCTGCTGTGGCTCGTGGGGACACGGACATTAGAGGCCTGGGATCTAAGGTGTTAGTCACATTACATTGTGAACATCTAAGTCCCAGAGATGAAAGGAACAGCGTGATTGCTGTGGAAAATGGCATAAACTTTGTTTTGTTGTTAGGTCTGTGTATATGGAAATCGGGATAATTTTTGCCTGCCAAGCAGAGAGCTAGATATTTTCACATTTCTTTTTCTCCTCTTGATCATCCTAATGTTTTAAGTTTTTTCTGGTGCCTCTTCTATCATTTATTTTGAATGCAGCAAGCCTTTCTCTGCAGGTTTGTTGACGCCTTCTCATTGAACTTTCCTGGGAACGAGCATGTTAATGGCATATTTAATGTCGGTATAAGCCATTGATTTGGGTTTGTGATATTTGCTGGAACATTGTGTCCTGAATAAAACATAAAAACACACTAAAATGTAACCTAAGAAACTGAATATTTAAACGGTCATGAATGAGAAAGCACAATCCAATTATTTTTTCCCCCTGGAGTATACAGAATGTGGAAATCTAAATCTGAGGGATTCATATTTGATTTTAAGAAGCGTTATGTTTCAGAAAAATTCTTTTTAAGAACAAATAAAGAATATAAATAATGATATCTAAAAAGTTTCTTGCTTAAAATTGCTATAAAAGCTGTAGTATATATGATAGTAAAAGTCACTTACTGGCATTTATCATTGAAATGTTGGTCTTTAGAAATGAATTGCTGTAAAAAATAAATTTGGTATTGCTGCTGTTCTAATAAAAGCAGACTGAAATCATAATCCCTCTGAGGTTGACGACTTAATCATTTTTTTCATTGTTGAAAACTGTTACTCTGCTATTGGATTAATTAAGAGTCTGTGTTCAGAAATCTTTTTTTTTTCTTTTTTCTTTTTTTGAGACAGGTTCGTGCTCTGTCACCCAGGCTGGAATGCAGTGGCACACTCAAGTCTTACTGCAGTCTCAACCTCCTGGGCTCAAGCAATCCTCCTGCCTCAGTTTCCCAAGTAGCTGGGACTACAGGCATGCACCACCACACCTGGCTAATTTTTGTATTTTTGTAGAGATGGGGTTTCACCATGTTGCTCAGGCTGGTCTTGAACTCCTGGGTTCAAGCAATCTGACTGCCTTGGCCTTCCAGAGTGCTGGGATTACAGGAGTGAGCCACTGCACCCAGGCCTGGAAATCTTAACTTTGAAATAGTAAAAGAAAATTAAGGTTTTTTTCTTGCTGTGGTAAATGGCAGCATTGGCCCTAATCCTTCAACCCTTGCTGTGTCTCTGTCCCTTGCTATGTGAATTTACAGTTCCCTTCACTCCTGGGTGGAGGTTATTTTCTCTGTCCTGTGATAGTGTGCTAGCTGAGGAGAATAGAACAGATGCAATAGCGTAACAGTTCTGAGTCTAATTCCCTTGTGATTCTGTTTCTCTTGTGCCTCTGCCATTGCCATGGAAGAACATGCCTCCTCTCAACTGCCCATAGGAGGAAGAGGGTGAGGGGCACAAGGAACAGAGCCACTCAAACTGAGCCTAGGCTAGGTCAGCTGGGCCTATTGTGGTATGCCACTGAGATTTTATGGCTATTTGTTACACAACATGATCATAGCAATGTCTAACAAAGTATTGTACAAAGAGAATTTCAATGATAGCACCAAAAATAGTTATCCACAGTGAGTTTTCTAAACATTTGTAGCAAAATGACATGTATAGTGTTTTGCTTGTGTGTTAAGATCCTAGATTAAAAATAACTGTGGTAGCAATTCTTAGAAATCTAGACATTAATAAATCCACGATAATATTAAATTAAGTAATCTGAAAAGTATAAAAATTTGGGTTGTGATTGCCTTACCTATTCGTCTTTTACACAATGTCTGTTACCTTTCAATACATTCAACAAATTCTTATTGAATGTGAAATAAACGAATGAAGGAGTGAAATATCTTAATTTTCATTATTTTTTTCCCTTAAAAGTTTACTACAAAAATGCAGAACATCTAAAGAAGAGACTTCAAGCAACAAACAAACCAATCAGAAATTCACGAATCATTGCTCTAGGTCAGTGGTTCTCAATGGGATATGACTATGCCCCTCAGGGGAATTTGACAATGTCTGGAGACATTTTTGATTGTCATAACTAGGGGTGGGGTGCTAATGACATCTAGTAGGTAGAGGCCAGGGATATTGCTGAATATCCTACAAATGCACAAGATAGACACCTCCCAACAATAAAGAATTATTTAGCTCTAATAATTTTGTGTGTCCTTTGATTACTTTTGTATTCTTTTGTCTTGCAGCTTCCTACATCTTTCCCTCGTGCTTCTTTTTGCATTCTTTATGCAGTCTCCAAAGGTTACCCGTACTTTTCCTTTGTCTTTTTCTTCCCCAGCCTTTCCAGAACTGCCTCCCTGAATCTCATGTCACTTTTCAGTTTCTTCCTTGTTGTCTGTATTCTTATCCACAAAAACTATCTTTCAGTATTTTAATATTGAAGATGGGTTTTCTCTCTTTGGGAGCTATTTTAGCTTGATCTCCTCTTCTCTCTTCCTCCCAGATTTTCTGGAGATCCTCTTTCCCCTACGCAATCTCTGCTAAGGCTTGTAGTGGAAGATCTAGTATAGTGTGTCTGTATATATATATTTTTTGTTAATTACAGACAATTTAAAGTTTGTCGTGTTACTGGTTTTGATGAAGGTGCGGAATTTGTGTATGTATCTTTCTCCTTCTTTTTGACCTATGTGGTTTTTGGAGGATGTGCGGAGAGATTCAGATTTAGATAGCCACCATTATCTCAGCTATCCAGAAATGATGTCATTTGTTTTTTAACTTAGAGTATCCTGGTTGTAAAGAAGTTTTGCAATTTTGAGTAGTTAAATCTGTCTTTTTATGTTGTTTATGGAGTTTTGTCATGCTTGAGAAAGGTTTGTTCCCCTCAAGATTGTAAAAATGTAACCTCATGTTTTTTCCAGTATTTTTTTAAACAAAAATTTAAAAATCTGAATGTATTTATATCGTAGGACACAGGATTCAATTTTTTTTTCTTTTTCAACTTCTATTTTAGAGCAGAGTATATGTGCGGGGTTGTTACAAAGGTATATTGTGTACTGCTGAGGTTTGGATAGATTGAACCCATTTCCCAGGTGGTAAGCACAGTACCCAACAGGTAGTTTTTCAGCCCTTTCCCTACTTCATCTCTCTTCCTCTCTAGTAGTCCCCAGTGTCTATTGTTCCCATTTTTAGGATATAGGATTCTAATTTTAATTTTTCCTATAGATAGTTGATTTAAAAAATAATATATGATTTCAGGGAGGTAAACATCCTTTCCAAATTCTTAGGCTAAAGAAATATTGCAGCGTATAAAGGGCATTTGTAAAGAATTTTGATGTGAAAATTCCCTGGTGCAACCTGTACCAACTTGTGAATAACCATTTGAAATACAACTATTTGAAGACTAGGAAATGATTGTGCTTTGTGCACACAATCAGTCATGGCAAATACATTTTGATTCATGTACCATCTCTAATTGATAATGGCTGCCTTGGAACTCTGGGTTGAGAAAGGCTCTCAGGCCAAATTTGAGCTCGGTTGAAAAGGACATAATGACTACTGATAGGAAGAAGTGAGCTGGGCTTCAGTGGAGATGCTATGAATACAACACCTTGCCATCTGCACAAGAACCTTTAATTTTGATAATCACTGCCTAGGATGGTGTCTGGCATATGGTAGAGCTTGAGCATAAAAGTTAGGCTGCCTGGGTTTGGTTGGATTCTGGCTTTACTACTTACTAGTTTTATAACTTCGGGTCAATTATTTAGCCTCTCAGCATTTCACTTTATCTGTGAAATGGGGGTAATAATAACATCTATCGTATAAAATTGTTTTAAAGAATAACAACTTAGATGTAAAGTGTTTAGAATAGTCCATGATTTATTATAAACAGTAGTTATTATTGTTGTTATTATTATTACAGATGTTAGATATCTGTGGAATGAATATATTCAGCTGTTTTATTACAATGTTCCTTGTGTGTATAGGAAATTATGCTAGTATCTATGAGTATAATGGCGTTAACCACTCTTTTGGAAAGCTTAATTATGCTCAATAAGAGAATCATATCCAACATAGATGTTCTATTTAATATCTACTTACCCGGGTTATAGAAAAATTATGTTGCCTTTAGATATTAACCTTGCAAATCCAGATTTATAACTCAGAAAAGTTTATTGGGAGAATGAAATGAGGTATTATGAGCTCCTCAGAAGAAAGTTGCTATTAAGTACAGATCATAAAATCATGAAATGTGAACCAGAATATTGTGAATCTTTGACATTTATCTCCATAGTTGAATCTATATTAGGCTAATAAATTTCAAAGGGAATTAATTTTAGTAATTTCAGAAATCTTATTTAAGTATGTCACATTTAAATAAACTTTGCACAGCAGATGCTATAGGTGAGAATATGAACTTGAATCCTATTCTCAGGAAGAGGTTTTCAAAAATAAGGAGAGCATATTTCGATTTGTTTATGTACATTTACTGTAAAGGAAGAGCTAAGCAGTCATCAATAGTGAGGCTGTGGATAACTATTGGCTTTAAGCTTTGCTTTAAATGAATCTGTGTGTGTTCTGTCTTGGATCACTTCCTGAAGTCAATACTCATTGGCCTCAAAGGACCTCTCTGAGATCTAAAAAGATATCTATCCATGGAGATAACATTTAGGGAGATTGCTACTGTGTTTTAAAATTCATGTTTAAAATCCACTTCTCTTTAAAAATAATCATTGTTATCTTCCAGGAAACAAATCACATGCAACTATGTAATTGTGTTTCTATTTTCTGTTGGAAATTTTAGAGAAGATTATCAAGGTTATCTGTGCTCAATGTGTGCATCTCAGATCAGCAGCATCAGCATCACCTGGGAGTTTGTTAGAGCTGGAGAATCTCAGGCTCCGTGGCAGACTTCCTGAATCAGAAGCTACATTTTAACCAGATCCTCGGGTGATCTGAAAATGCAATAAAGTTTGGGAAGCACTGCTGTTGGTCATTAGACAATCTAATGAAGTAAGACTTTTGCCGAGCATTTGGTAGGTGGAGGGGGTCCATTACACAATTTAGACTGGCAGTCATTCAGATAAGTACAAATTGGCTACGGCGGGAATAAAATGTTTGCTCAAATGATCTGTTGATTTTTGTAAAAAGAAGAAAGGGCAGTAATACCTGAGGGTATTCAAATGAAGAAGGGCAGTGTCTGGTGGCTGTGTGTCAGGGAAGTCATGCCCTATTACTTAATTACAAGTGTAGTGTTTCTGTTCTCTGCTTTTACAGTCAGATAAACATTGAACAGAACATCACATCTGTTTAGTGATTCAGGAGTTGGACTTTCAAGGGGGAAAGTTATCTAATTGTAATGTCACTAAACTTGTGCTAATTTTACCACACTTATTTTTCGGTCCTCTATGGAGAGTGAGATTAGGAAGCATCCTGAAAGGGCAAGTCAGGTTTGTAGAATGAAGTCAGCAATCATTGGTTAATTTAAAACAAAACAGCCACGCAGCCCAACCCACACACAATCATCCTGTTGCCTTCTGCAGACACTTTATCTGTTGGAGCTGATACCCGAGGACATTTATCCTCTCTTTCCCAGGTTTAAAGCACAGGTGGATTTAAAGCTCTCTTCGTATGGTTTGTCACGAAGTAACAGTAACTGATAGATGGTCTCTCCACTCTGGATACAGAGCGAGCTAATGAGATTTGACGATGGCCGCTGGTTAAAGACCCGGGACTGATAAATGCACTAGTGACTCTAGTGACCCCAGCCTACTGATTTTTATTGACAGCCTGTTGACATAACTAACTAAGAGTTTGTGATTTAAGCTTTTTTAAGCCCTTAAATAAAAATAAGGCCTTTCTAATAGTACTTCTTTGTAGTTTGTCTTAATTAAACATACCACCTTTTTGGAAGCACTATTACTGTTTTTTAGTTATTTGCAAAATGGCTTTGTCTAAAGAGAAGTATGTGTGAGTGTGAGTGTGTGTGTGTGTGTGTGTGTGTGTGTGTGTGTGTGTGTTTTACCATCCTCCCCCTCCTGCTATGGTAAAACTCAGCAACATATGAAACCTGGGAGCTGTAATTGATTTTTCCATCTCTATGTTGTTGGGAGATGGAAGTAAAAGGGTTACATCAGAATCTTTCTAGAAACATTCTGCTCTAAATCAAACTCTGCTGGTGAGTAATTGTTGTTGCCTTGGTGAGCTTTATTGCCATTTGCTGATGCAGCTTGCTCTAGCCAAACTACCACAAGGGACGTATAATGGGAGCCCTGTATTGAAGCCCCTCTTGGAAGAAATCTATAAAAGAGCAGAGATGTGAACCTAGCAATAAATCCTAGAGGCATTTGTGCTGGAGCCATGAAATGATACCAATAACTCCTTAGTAACACACTAAAGGGACAATAAAGGGAACTCGCCAGGGAATTTTATGTATTAAGGCTATTTTTAATTGAAACTCATCAAAGAGACAACAGAGCACGTGACAGCAGCTCTTTGCCCATTGCGTTTCATTCATTTTAGATTTTATCGTGAACTCTACTTTTATCTTGCCACTTAACAGCTCGTTATTTAAAACAGCCTTAAAGAGTGGTCAGCACTACTCAAGGGCCCCTAAGTGGGTTCCTCAACCTATAAGCTCCACACTTGTTCTCACCCTTTCAAAGCTGCTTTCTGTGATCTCATCTAGACATCCCTCAGTAAGTCAGGTAAGTAATCAGTAGCCAGTCAGTTTAGGTTGAGTTGGTGCCTACTATGTGTCTAGTAGTGTGCTAAGTGTCACAGAGAATGTGAGGAAAGAGAGATCACTGCTCCTCCAGGGGCTCAGAGCATATTTAGAGCTGCTCAGAATAAAACAAGGGGGCCAGGAGAAGAACTCAAGGTAGAGTTAAATGCTAAACTGTTTAAGGAGCTCAGGGTGGTGGGAATAATGAGGGAGGGTTTCTTGGAAGAGGAGGACCCAAGATGAGCTCTGAACAGAACGCAGAGATTAAGGGCAAGTGGGAGGTGTCGTAGGTGCGGACAGGGCTGTCTGAAGCACGAGCTTTATGTTAGAGACTGGTGGGAAAAGTTGGATATATTGGGGGTGGGATACAGGGTAAAGAAGATGATACAGGAGGACTTCACTTGGAGAAGACCAAACTGGAGCCAGAGAGGTAAAACTGTGGTGCCTCCAGGGCGGGAGAAGATAAGGGAAGGGGAAGGGGGTATAGTTGGGGAAGGAAGAGCTGAAGAGACATTGTAAAGGGCTTGGGATCTCTTTCCCCCGTATCAGAAATCCCTTAGCTAACTTCCTTCCTACTCAATGTTTCTCAGAATGTGTTCTGTGAACCAGCTACATTGAACTTGTTAAAAAGGCAGATTTTCGGCAGATTCCTTGGACCTACTAAATTAGAATCATTGGAAATACAGATCTGTAATAATTCCTATACATTTTACCCAGGAGGAAATGGAAGCTCGGGAAGGCTAAGTAATTTGCCCAATTATCACAAAGCTCAGGAAGTGGTGGAGCTGCAGCTCACATCCAGCCTCCAGATTCATTCTGTTTCTATCCCAGTTGCCTCTCTGTTTACTCTCTTTGTGTTGTCTGGAGAAACTAGGCTGGCCACATTTGTATTGTGGCTTTCACGTGTTTATCTTTTTAAATTGTTTTTTCTTGTTTGCTGTGTGTTTGCGGGACAAACACTCTGACAATAAAGGGAATAAAAAAGAAAGTTTTCCCCAATATTTTACCTCATCAAGTGAACTATTTTCATTTATAATGTTTCTAATGGGCTGGGAGAGATAATATAAATGTAGCAAAATATCCACAATTAATCTAGGTGAAAAGTTCTTGGTTCCATTTTTTTGTCTTTCCATTTTTTTTCTATAGAGTTGAAATTTTTCAAGATGAAAAGTGACTGAAAAAAGAGAAAGGGAAGTGGTTTGCTCCAGTATTCCTCTTTCTACCTTCACGTTGACTGGGAAGTGGCCGTTAGCAGAGCCACAGCCTTGGATTAGAGATAAGAGGCACGTGTGGAGGAAGGTGGAGTCTCCCCCACAGCCCCGGACCAGGTACATCTGTGCTTGTTAAATAAACACCTATATTTAACAACAACAACAGCGACAACACAACCACTTGTAGTTATCAGTGTGGTTTCTGGATTGCTTAGGTCCAATCCCAGCTCCTCCATTTGCTAATTAGGTGACTTATTGAAACCTCACTGTGTCCCAGTTCGCACGTTTTAAATGGGCATAATGTCACTTTTTCATAGGGTTGTTTTGAACATTGGTCACAATGTGTAACACATGTAGAATAGTGCCTGGCATACAGTAAGCATTCAATACATGTAATTACTATTACATGCATTTAATACATGTATCACATGTAATTAAATATAACTATTAAACACCAAAGAAGTTGACAATGAACCCCAGGCCTGGCTCTGAGGGACACTAGGCAAGTTTCTGTGGAAGAGAAGTCAGAGGAAGAAAGTGAGTTTCGTATTGGTTTGGGATTTGAGATAGTTCTGCAATAAAAGGAATGTTGGTGTCCAACTAGGTATAAATCTGTATTTTATGTGATAAACAACCTATAAAAAGGCCATCGGAAAAGCAAGTCTATTCATTTACTTTCAGACTCCAGTGCCGACAAAAGCCAAGAAGAACCTCTGGGGCAATCAGTCTGCGATTGCCTGGGATATATTGCTGCCACAGTGGGGTCAGTGAGGGCCAGTTGAGACAGCGCTAGGCTGACAGACAAGGACCTGGGCTTCCAGCTCTGCCAACTACCAACTGTGTGATGTCTCTGGTTTTAGTTTCCCCATCTGCAGGAGAGGGGTTCATTTTAAAGATCTGGATTCTTAAGTAAGCATTGACTGGAGGAGTTCTTTGAATTTAAGCAGAAATCATTCAATCATGCTTCACCTTTCATTTCCAATATAGCAGGCAGATATTAATTGTTATGCCAATCCTCTGATGACTACTGACTCAGCCCATGCCCTCAGCTTTAGAGCCTGATGCACTTGTCTGGGTGAAGATGTTTGTTTTCCTGCATGGATCCTTGTTCGTTCGTTCATTCGTTCATTCATTCATTCATTTAATATATATATATATGTGCCAGGCTCTATGCTAGGCTCTGGCTATACAATGATAAACAAAACAGTCATCTGCCTCCTGACATGTAGTCTCTGCCTCCTGACAGGTAGAGTCTCATGGATGAGGCAGCCAATAAACAAGGAAGCCAACAAAAGAAAATATGCTTATAAAATTATGTTAGGCACTATAAAGGAACACAATGAGCATCACTTGGTGGTCTAGCTGGCAGATTTCTGAGGACATGAATTTAGGCAATTGTCTGAAGGTGGGAAAACCCCAGCCATTAGAAGAGATGGTGGTGGGGTGGAGAGAATGAGCTAAGTGGAGGGACTAGGCAAAGGTAAAATTGCCAAGAGATCTTGTTAGTTTTAAGACAGTATAGAGTTAATGCTTCATGTTCTTACTACGACTATTGCAACTTAAACTTTTCTCTAGTATCTTTTTGAAAAACAAAACAAAAATGAAAGGCAAACTATACTTAAAAATTGAAGAAATAGATGTTCATTATTTTAAAAAGCTGAAAAACACAGATATGCCACCAACAAGGGGAAAGAAAGCTCTCTTTTTATTACTCTCAGATATAATCACTTTAGTAGTATTAGGCATTATATCTACATCCATCTCTGCATCTATGTCTCTACTGCCAAGCCTGTGTCTATATCTGCATCTGTTTCCATTTTCATTTCCATATCTATATCTATCTCCAAGGAAGCATATGGCTTGTATTATTTTACAACTTGCTTTTTTATTTGTGAAACAAATCCCAGGCATCATATCATTTTATCTGTAAATATTTCAGCATATACACATATTTTTCCTGAGGGGATTCATACTATCCTGAGGTGGTAAGGGAAGTAACAATGACAGTTATCAATCATTGCATTTGGGCCACTGAGAATAATTGGGCAAACAGTTCTTACTCTAATAGCTTTCCAATAATAGCGGCAACAATCATTAACATTTATTTAACACTTACAACTTTATCCCAATTTTCTCATTTTATTCTGTTAGGAAGCATTTTTTACTCATTTTACAGACAAGGAAATGGAGGATCAGAGAAGTGACACAGACATCCTCAAGTTGACAAAAGAGGAGAGACACTGCTTACACATTGTCAGTCTATGTCTGAATTATCTGCATCTTGATGTCTTCTGCTCACCAGGATATGCCCAGTGCTCCTGAACTCTAGTTAACAAGATGCATTGGGATTTTAATTGGAATTAATTAATAATTTGAACTGGAAGTGTTTCCTCAGCAAGACAGAGCAGATAAGACCAAAACAATAATGTATTTAGTAAGATCTTACTGGCACATATGCAATGTAAAAGAATTATACCTTCCAAAAATATAAATAGGCCCTCAAATTCTAGGAAATACTGGATACCAAGTGAGCTGTTTGATTTCATTTCTGCCTGTGAGTTTTTCAGTTTCTTATAAAGTAACATGTTCTTTCCTAGCATATACATTTGAACACAAATTTCAAGTCTCAAATCATATTATTAAGCACAAAGAGCTAGATATGTAACCCACGGACAGGGAGGCAACAATGGATGTGCTTCCTCTCCAGCAGAGGAAATCAAGCCCTCCTCCTTGTTATTCCAGTCTATCACAGCAAACTGATTACTTGGATGCATTTTGAATAGCTCATCTAAAATGACTCGAGGCAAGCAGACACTTGAGATTTTATAATCAACCTTTGGGCTTCTATAGATCATTCTTATGCACAGAGGGTACCTTTGACAGATGAATGAACATGCATGGGTTTTGCTGGGGATTAAGCTGGTCATTCTTGTATGCTATTAAAAGATTTTCTATCTGGGTTGCCAGATTTCTACAGAGACAGAGAAACAAGTATTTTTTAACTTGAAAAGATTCCATGATACTACTAGTAGTAATAATAATTAACCTTTCCATCATGCTTTGTAGTTTATCAGGAGCTTTTAAGTATCTTATTAACACCACATTGAATTTAGCATTCTTTTCACTTTCAATTTTTAGATGAGGGAACTTACACTAAGAAACATTTAGTGACTGGAAACCATGTGCTTCAAGCATGGGTTCCAGTGTTTTCTGTAGCAATTTGTTATCTTGCACACTCAGCAATCATAATGAACAATACGATTTCAGTTCAAGGGATGGTGCTTCCATGAATCAAGGCTAATATCTTTCTTGGATGATGAAGGTTATCTAAAGAGGAGACCATCCAATCTGTCACCTTCTTATGCTTCCAGCTGTGCTGAGGGAGTGCATTTTGCTTTCAGCACAGTGCTCAGCTCACACAGTTCCCATGGAAACCCAGGATCTACAGAGGTGTCTAGACCCTGTTTGACACTCTAACCGGAGGTATTCCCAGAGACTACAAGCACACTGCACACCTTGTCTCAGTTTCAAACTGGAGACAGGCAAAGAAAGAAAGATCTTCCTCCCCTACCTCGCTTGGGAGGTCTTGAGGAGACTTCCTTTTTGTTAGTTGTTTCCAAATTGTCCCTATCTGAGTGGTTCTCAAACAGTGGGTCTTGGAGTGGTTGTAAAGGGCCTGCAAGAAGATAAGGGCACCAAGCATGGCCTGTGGTTGAGATAAATGAAGCATCTCCCATATATGTGTTATGATTTTTCAAGTAAATGAGGTTGCTATTGGGCTTAATTAAAATAAAAACTAATTTAAGAGCAATGCTAAATAGCTTTTTGCCATGATATATTTTTGTAACCAGTGGTTATGAAAACTACTGCCACTCTCACATGGGGAATGACAGAATTGTTTATTGTGAAACTCTGCTCTTACATGGAAGGCTGGGAGCAACTGCTTACTTCCAGAGGAGCAGGGCTGTGGTATGCAGCTGATGATGTTCTCTTCTTTATGTTGCTTACAGCTATGATGCCTCCCTTTATTGATGGGACACAGAGTCTCATCCTTTGAGGTTAGAGCCACAAGGATCCTCAGAGATCAGCCAGTCAGAGTCCTCGTTCTAAAGATGAAGAACCTAAAGCCAGGAGAGGTGGAGTGACTTGCCCAAGGTCATGTACTTAGTGGAGGCAGGCTGGACCCAGGTCTGAAATCCTCTAACTCTTTGAGTCCAGAGTATCCATTCGGCTGCCACCATTTATAGTAGCCCTTAATTATAATGACCTCATTATCTGAATTAATCTTCATAGCAATAGGTGGTAGACAGTCTCATTCCCCTTTTGTAGACAGAGAGGCTGAGGCATTAGGCAATCAGGAACTTGCCCAGAGTCATCCATCTAGTATATACGAATTGAGCTGTACCCCTGGGGCACCTCAAAGCCCATGTGCTTAACTACTGCACCATATATATATATAGGGGTCATTTGACATTATTTTGTAATCTGCTTTTTTCACTTAAAAATATATAATTAAATTTTTCAATAATGTTTTCTACCCATGCTTTCAATTTTATTATATACATTATACTCTGGTATGAGCAGCTTCACTATCAAATTTCAGTAATGGAAACAGTGCTAAATTTTGCAGAAAATTCTTTGTTATTTCCTTAGGCTAAATTCCCAGAAATTAAATTGCTGGGCTAAATGGCATACGCATTTAAAAATATTTTGCTATGTGTATTAGTCTGCTTGGCCCATCATAACAAAATACCACAGACTGTGGTTTCAACAATGGAAATTTATTTTCTCGCTGTTCTGGAGACAGCAAAGTTCCAGCAGTGTTTGGTGTCTGGTAAGGGCTCTCTTCCTGGCTTGCAGACTACCACTGTGTCCTCCCATGGCCCTTCCCCTGTGTGTGCACCAGAGAGAAGTCTCCGGCCTCTCTTTCTCTTCTTATAAGGACATCAGTCCCATCAGATTAGGGCCTCACCCTTATGACCTCGTGTAACCTTAATTACCTACTTAAAGGCCTTATCTCCAAATATAGTCACTTGGAGGGTTAGAACTTCAACACATGAATCTGGAGGAGGGAGGAACAATTCAGCTCTAAGGACAGTATTCCAAACCATCCTTTAGATGGGATGTCCAGTTGATGTGTCTACCATTGGCGCATGAAGAGCTTTCCCCTGAACCCTTGTCAACACAGTATTGTTTAAAAATATTTGTCAATTTGATGGCTAAACAATCGTCTTTTGTGGTTCTAATTGTAATAATTTTTCATTACATACATATTTTAAATGCATTTCCTATTTATTCCATTTATCCATTTTTCTATTTGTTATTTATCATTCGAGACTTACTTGGGCGTATATACTTTTTGTCATATGCTACTAAATTTTTTTGCAGGTCATTTTTACTATATAATTTTGTTTATGAGTATCACTTTTTAAATTTTATTATGATTTATTAGATATTATAATTTAAAATATGATTTTTAATTGCCAGCATGTATCTTTGCTATTTTATTTTATTTTTATTTATTTATTTTTTTTGAGATGGAGTTTCACTCTTGTTGCCCAGGCTAGAGCACAATGGTGTGATCTCAGCTCACCACAACCTCCGCTTCCTGGGTTTAAGCAATTCTCCTGTGTCAGCCTCCCGAGTAGCTGGGATTACAGGCATGTGCCACCATGCCTGGCTAATTTTTTGTATTTTTCTTTTAGTAGAGATGGGGTTTCTCCATGTTGGTCAGGCTGGTCTCGAACTCCCGACCTCAGGTGATCCACCAGCCTCGGCCTCCCAAAGTGCTGGGATTACAGGCATGAGTCACCGTGCCCAGCCTTGCTTCTTTATTTTATACGGGAAATACAAATTTATTATAGCAAACTGAAAAGACATAGACAAGCTAGACAAAGAAAAAAATCTCTTAGATGTAACCCCTGTAGACATTTTTGGGTATAGCCCTTCAGACTTAACCATGCAAATATATATACGAATATCTGTGTTATACATAGACTTTTAAAAGTTTTGTAAAAATGGGATCATACTTGTACCAACCCTGGTTTATGCAACAGCCCAAATATGTTTGGTCCTGCTTCTCCTTGCTTCTCTGATGGAGTTGTCCTAGCTAGCCCCAGTGACCACCCCTGCCCCTGCCATTGGCTCCACCTCCAACGAGAGACACCGTGAGTGTCTCTGGATGGGACCCACAGAGGCCATAGCATTCCCAGTGGCTGCTTGGAGAGGCCAGGCAACACAACCCAGAGAAGGAGGGAGAGAGAGGGCTATTGCCCTGTGGGGGGACTTTGACAGTAAGAAACAAAAGATGGAAGGGACCAGCAGAAAAAAAGATTCATCTTGCCCTCATCCAGTGGACTGTTCTGACAAGCAGTGGTATGGGCACTTCTCTAGAGATGTTTTGTTTGTGCAACATTGTGATACTTAATAATGCATTTGATGAATTTGCTCTCCCTCCTTCCCTGCCTCACTTTTCTGCTTCCTTCACTCGTGTTTCCTCAGGATTGCACCTCCAAAAAACCACTGGAACAAAAATGTTTGCCTCACACTCTCTATCCTGGAGAATTTTGGCTAAGACTGTTTTTGTATTTTTATCCCACTGTGGCAAATATATTTGTTTAATTTTGAGCAATTAGCTTTAACTATCTTGAGTGCTGTGTTGAGAAAGATTCTGAAGCTCTGCTCTAAGCTGAAAAGAGAGTCATGGTTGAAAAGTAATATCTGCAATGCATGTTTGGAATGGGCTTGCCAGAGTGGTGGAATGTGTAAGCTGAATTGACTTCCTGAAAGGTTATCTGAGTTTATATAGCAGTATACTGAATCCTACATATATGCAGTACTATGTTTTTCTCCTATACACATATATGTATAATAAATTCTAATTTATAAATTAGGCACAGTAAGAGATTAACACAATAACTGATAATAAAATAGAACAATTATAACAATATACTGTGATAAAAGTTCTATGAATGTGGTGAATTCCAGCCAGGCATGCTGCCTCTCTGCCATCTCCTTCTCCACTTTTGCTGTTTCCTGTCACTTCCCCTGTTGAATTCCAGTGTCCTCTCTGGATAATGTGTTTGAAATGTGACTGTTTATATACTATTTTGGTTCTTCTAAGTGGAAGGAGTGGGCATAAAATGTTTCTGGTCAGCCATTTTGAAGCCCACTCCCCAGGCACAGGGAAGTTTTAGGGCAATGAAACCGTGCCATATGATACTGTAATGGTGGATACGTGTCAAACTCTCTTTCTCTCTCTCTCAAAATATCTTATTGTCTATACTAACCTATTTTCAGATTGCAGTTGATCACTGGTGGATAATGGGGACTACTGTACATGACTGTCATATTATTACTATTTTTAAATGTTTCTTCTTGTGTTGCAGATTTTCTTCTAAAATAATTTTTTTCTTTCTCTTGCTGTACACCCTTTAGAAATTCTTTACTGAGAGTCTCAGGTTTTTTTCTTCTGAAATATTTGTACTCATTCTTGAATGGCATATTTTTGGAGTATAAAATTGGAGGTTCATGTTTATTTATTTTCACTCAGCACATTTAAGAAATTATTTTAATTTTTTTTTTTTTTTTGGAGACAGAGTCTAGCTCTGTCACCCAGGCTGGAGTGCAGTGATGCGATCTCGGCTCACTGCAAGCTCCGCCTCCCGGGTTTACGCCATTCTCCTGCCTCAGCCTCCCGAGTAGCTGGGACTACAGCTGCCCACCACCACGCCTGGCTAATTTTTTGTATTTTTAGTAGAGACGGGGTTTCACCGTGTAGCTCAGGATGGTCTCGATCTCCTGACCTCGTGATCCACCCATCTCAGCCTCCCAAAGTGCTGGGATTACAGGCTTGAGCCACCGCCCGGCCATTTTAATTATTTTTAAGTGGCCTCCACTGTTGGTTTTAAAGTCAACTGTCAGTCTACTTGTCTCTTCTTTGTAGATAATTTGTATGGTTTCCAGCTGCTCTTAAGATAGACTCTGTATTCTAGATATTCTTCTATCTTACTATGATATGTGTAGGTGTGCCTTTATATTTATTTATTC
Organism: Colobus angolensis palliatus; assembly: GCF_000951035.1. Classification (NCBI taxonomy): domain Eukaryota; kingdom Metazoa; phylum Chordata; class Mammalia; order Primates; family Cercopithecidae; genus Colobus; species Colobus angolensis. The sequence goes on from NW_012118376.1 coordinate 7,347,850, forward strand.
TGTTTGGAATTCATCGTGCTTCTTGATTTAAAAATGCATAGAATATTCTGGAATATTATTTATACAGTCTCTTCAAGTGTTGCCACTCCTTTATTCTTTTTTTTTTTTTTTTTTGAGATGGAGTCTCACTCTTTTGCCCAGGCTAGGGTGAAATGGCATGATTGCAGCTCACTGTGACCTCTGCCTCCTGGGTTCAAGCGATTCTCCTGCCTTGGCCCCTGGAGTAGCTGGGATTACAGGCATGTGCCACCATGCCCAGATAATTTTTATATTTTTAGTAGAGATGGGGGGGTTTTGTCACGTTGGCCAGGTTGGTCTCGAACTCGTGACCTCAGGTGATCCACCCGCCTCGGCCTCCCAAAGTGCTAAGATTACAGGCATGAGCCACTGCACCTGGCCTCCTTTATTCTTTTTGTAATCTCCACTGTTTCTGAAACCCTGAGTAGACGTATGTTGGTCCTTCTTACTCTTTTCTCTGTACCTCTGAACTTCATTGCTATATATGAAGCATGTATATAAGTATATGTGTATGTGTAGTTTTTGTCTTTTTATGTTGCGTTGTGTATAACTTTTTTCTGATTCATTAACTCTATTTCTGATCTACCGTTTAATTCATCCATTAAGCTTTTTTTCATGATGTCCCTTTAAATATAGTTAATAGACTTTATTTTTTAGAGAAGTTTTAAGTCCACAGCAAAACGGAATGTAAAGTACATACAGTTCCCTCATAACCTTATGCTACACACACTCCAGCCTCCCCATCATGCACATTCAACCCCAGTGTGGTCCAGTTGTTACAATCAATGAACCAACACTGATACTTCAATATAAACCAAAATCCATAGTTTATTTTAAGATTAACTTTTTATGTACATTATACAGGTTTTGACAAATGTTTAATGACACATATCCACTGTTATAGCATCGTATGGAATAGTTTCATTGGCCTAAATATTCTCTGTGCCTGGGGGGTAGGCTTCAAGATGATTGACTAGAAGCATTTAATGCCCACCCCTTCCACTTAAAAGAACCAAAATAACATATAAACATTTCCACTTCAAATATATTATCCATGAGAACACACTGGAATTCAACAGAGAAGTGACAGGAGACACCAGAAGTAGAGAAGGAGAAGCTAGAGAAGCAGCACACTTGGCCAGGATTTGCTGAGAGCTGTGAGTAACTTCTTCATGTGGGGAAAGAGTGAGTGAAAGCCTTCTAGTGCCCCACATCCTCACTGTCAATCATGCATTCCTGGCCACAAAATTACCTCTCAACCCTCCTAATCCCTGAAACCAACATGGGGGAGTTGCCAGGAGACCATAGGATGAAACAACACCTGGGAAGGAGCTTGTGCTGGGTCCCACACCTTTTCTAAGACATAAGAAGCTATAGCAAGGTACCAGTGTCAAACCCATGCTTTGACAGACTGTAGACTGTCCTGGAGCACAGTGGCACTGGGACTGAGGTGTTATGGAGACTCAGGCTATGGTTTCTGGGACTAGGGAGGGAGCAGGGAGCATTCCTGCAGTTGGGACCAAGAAACAAGTGAGGTATGGGCTGCAGCTGCTAATGATGGGAAGTGAGCACTTCTGAGACGAAGACCAGAAGGCAAGTGGTGCATGAGTTGCCACTGGGTTTTGGTCACCAGCTGGGTAGGGAATCCTGCAGACAGGTTGGGGACATTACTAGGTCCAGACTACTGCTACCAGGGCTGGAGGGCAAGCCTCATCAGGACTGGGACATGAGAGGTCCGTGCATTTTCTACTTGCCTCACCAGGACTGGGACATGAGAGGTCCATGCATTTTCTACTTGAGTGTGGCTGTACCATCTCCAGTGGCAGAGTCTCAGCACTGCTGCTACCACCCCTCAGTCAAGCACTCTGCCAGGAGTCCGAGGGATTTCCCACCCTTGCCTACCATGGCTGCTGTCTGTGTTTACCCTTGCAGGGCCTGAATATAAGCCCACCCAACCTGGCTTCCCTCCTACCCCTCTGCAGCAGAGCACATGGCCTGGGGTCCTGGAATTGCCCAACCCAACCCACCACATTGGGCATCAGGGCACTCCTCCTGGGGACCTGAGGTTGGGCCTAAACTCTCAATCACTGCCATCTTAGCTGGCACCTATCTGCAAGTGCCACCTATAGGCCTGGAGACTGACCCACCCAGCCCATTTCAGCCACTGCCAATATCAACACACACTGCTTGGAATCCAGAGAATTGTTGTGCTACTGCTACTGTCATTGCTCATCCCACACTAGCTGCCCAGGGGACCAAGAATCCACCCACTCTCCTAGTTCACCACTGCCACTATCAGCATCTAAGCAAGCCACTTGGAAACCTAAGAATTATCCACTGAAAACAGAATGGCTGAATAAATTTAAAAAACTGTGATCCAACTGTGTGCTGCTTACAAGAAACTAATCTTACCAGTAAATACATAAAGACTGAAAGTTAAGGGATGGAAAAATATACTCTATGCAATAAAAACCAAAAGTGGAGGCATTTAAGATGACTGGATAGCTCCACCCACCAGCTGCCAGTGTGATCAACACAGAAGACAGGTGATTTCTGCATTTCCAACTGAGGTACCAGATTCTTCTCACTGGGGCATGTCAGACAGTGAGTACAGGACAGTGGGTGCAGCCCAACAAGCAAGAGCCGAAGCAGGGCGAGGCATCACCTCACCTGGGAAGTGCAAGGGGGAAGGCAATTCCCTTTCCTAGCCAAGGGAAACCGTGACACACAATACCTGGAAAATTGGGTCATTCCCACCCTAATACTGTGCTTTACCAAGGGGCTTAGCAAATGGTACACCAGGAGATTATATCCCATGCCTGGCTCGGAGGGTCCCACACCCACGGAGACTCCCTCATTGCTAGCACAGCAGTCTGAGATCTAACTGCAAGGTGGCAGTGAGGCTCGGGGAGGGGTGCCCACCATTGCTGAGGCTTAAGTAGTAAACAAAGCAGCCAGGAAGCTCGAACTGGGTGGAGCCCACTGCAGCTCAAGGAGGCCTGCCTGCCTCTGTAGACTCCACCTCTGGGAACAGGGCATACCTAAACAAAAAGCAGCAGAAACCTCTGCAGATGTAAATGTCCCTGTCTGACAGCTTTGAAGAGAGTAGTGATTCTCCAAGCACGGAGTTTGAGATCTGAGGATGGACAGACTGCCTGCTGAAGTGGTCTCTG
>NW_012118376.1:7351090-7352183 GCF_000951035.1 Colobus angolensis palliatus
GTAAACAAAGCAGCCAGGAAGCTCGAACTGGGTGGAGCCCACTGCAGCTCAAGGAGGCCTGCCTGCCTCTGTAGACTCCACCTCTGGGAACAGGGCATACCTAAACAAAAAGCAGCAGAAACCTCTGCAGATGTAAATGTCCCTGTCTGACAGCTTTGAAGAGAGTAGTGATTCTCCAAGCACGGAGTTTGAGATCTGAGGATGGACAGACTGCCTGCTGAAGTGGTCTCTGAACCCCGAGTAGCCTAACTGGAAGACATCCCCCACTAGGGGCAGACTGACAGCTCACACCTCACACGGCCAGGTACACCTCTGAGACGAAGCTTCCAGAGGAACGATCAGACAGCAACATTTGCTGTTCAGCAATATTCACTCTTCTGCAGCCTCCACTGCTGATACCCAGGGAAACAGGGTCTGCAGTGGACCTCAGACAAACTCCAACAGATCTGTAGCTGAGGGTCCTGACTGTTAGAAGGAAAAATAGCAAAGAGAAAGGACATCCACACCAAAACCCCATCTGTACGTCACCATCATAAAAGACCAAAGGTAGATAAAACCACAAAGATGGGGAAAAACCAGTGCAGAAAAGCTGAAAATTAAAAAAATCAGAGCTCCTTGCCCTCTCCAAAGGAATGCAGCTCCTTGCCAGCAATGGAACAAAGCTGGATGGAGAATGACTTTGATGAGTTGAGAGATGAAGTCTTCAGATGATCAAACTTCTCAGAGCTAAAGGAGGAACTACAAACCCAGTGCAAAGAAACTAAAAACCTTGAAAAAATATTTGACGATTGGATAACTAGAATAACGAATGCAGAAAAGTCCATAAATGACCCGATAGAGATGAAAACCATGACACGAGAACTATGTGACAAATGCACAAGCTTCAGTAACCGACTTGATCAACTGGAAGAAAGGGTATCAGCGATTGAAGATCAAATGAATGAAATGAAGCAAGAAGAGAAGTTTAGAGAAAAAAGAGTAAAAAGAAATGAACAAAGTCTCCAAGAAATATGGGATTATGTGAAAAGACCAAATCTATGTCTGATTGGTGTACCTGAAAGTGACGGGGAGAATGGAACCAACTTGGAGAACA
>NW_012118376.1:7357590-7358135 GCF_000951035.1 Colobus angolensis palliatus
CTGGCACAAGACAGGGATGCCCTCTCTCACCACTCCTATTCAACATAGTGTTGGAAGTTCTGGCTAGGGCAATCAGGCAAGAGAAAGAAACCAAGGGTATGCAGTTAGGAAAAGAAGAAGTCAAATTGTGCAGATGACATGATTGTATATTTAGAAAACCCCATCATCTCAGTCCAAAATCTCCTTAATTTGATAAACAACTTCAGCAAAGTCTCAGGATACAAAATCAATGTGCAAAAACCACAAGCATTCTTATACACCAATAACAGACAAACAGCCAAATCATGAATGAACTTCCATTCACAATTGCTTCAAAGAGAATAAAATACCTAGGAATCCAACTTACAAGGAATGTGAAGGACCTCTTCAAGGAAAACTACAAACCATGCTAAATGAAATGAAAGAAGATACAAACGATTGGAAGAACATACCATGCTCATGGACAGGAAGAATCAATATCGTAGAAAGCTGAAACTGGATCCCTTCCTTACTCCTTATACAAAAATTAATTCAAGATGAATTAGAGACTTAAATGTTAGACCTAA
>NW_012118376.1:7358852-7370557 GCF_000951035.1 Colobus angolensis palliatus
CATTAGGAGATATACTTAATGTAAATGATGAGTTAATGGGTGCAGCACACCAACATGGCACATGTATACATATGTAACAAACCTGCACTTTGTGCATATGTACCCTAGAACATAAAGTATAATAAAAAATCAATAAATTAAATCTCAATCTGAAAAAATAAAAAAATAAAGAATGGTGCATTTAATCTTGAGGTTACCCGCTTGGGTCTCTTCCAAGCGTACCTTCCTTTCTTTCCTGCTGTAAAGTTTTTAAATAGACTTTCACACCTGTTCTAAGAAAAAAGTAAGCAGGAGTAGCTGCATGTATATCAGATAAAACACACTTTAAATCAACAGTTGTAAAAAAAGAAAGGCAAAGGAAGTCATTACATAATAATAAAGGCATCAATCCAGCAAGAGGATTTAGCAATTCTAAATATATATGTGCCCAACACTAGAGCACCCAGATTCATAAAGCAAATATTACTAGATCTAAAGAGAGAGACAGACTGTAATACAATAATAGTGGGGGACTTCAACACCCCACTCTCAGCATTAGACAGATCATCTAGACAGAAAATCTAGATTAAAAACATTGGATTTGAACTGTACTTTAGACCAAATCAACCTAACATTTACAGAACATTCTCTCCAACAACTGCAGAATATACATTTTTTTAATCAACATATAGAGCATTCTCCAGGCTAGACTATATGTTAAGCTGCAAAATAAATCTAAAATTTTTTTAAAAAATTGAAAAGTCATATCATGTATTCTCTTAGACCATGATGGAGTAAAAATAGAAATCAATACCAAGAGAAACTTTGGAAACTACAGAATTACATGAAAATTAAACATGTTCCTAATGACCATTGGATCAATGCAGCAATCAAGATGGAAATAAAAGCATTTCTTGAAATAAATGAAAACAGAAATGCAATTTACCAGAACCTGTGGGATACAACAAAGCAATGCTAAGAGGGAAGTTAATAGTAACAAATGCCTACATTAAAAGAGTGGAAAGATTACAAATGAACAATCTAACAATGTACCTCAAGGAATTAGGAAAACAAGAACAAATCAAACCCCAAATTAGCAGAAGAAAAGGGATAATAAAGATCAGAGCGGAGCTAAATGAAATAGACTAACAAAACACTACAAAGGATCAATGAAATGAAAAGTTGGTTATTTGAAAAGATAAACAAAACTGATAAACTTCCAGCTATACTGACCAAGATAAGAAAAAAGAGCCAAGTAAACAAAATTTAAAAATGGAAAAGAGACATTATAACTGATACAACAGAAATATAAAAGTTATCAGAGATTATTATGTACAACTTCATGCTGACAAAGTGGAAAATCTAGAATAAATGGATAAATTTCTGGAAACATGCAACTTCCCAAGATTGAATCAGGAAGAAATAGACGACCTGAACAGACTGATAGTAAATACGAGATTCAATTAGTAATAAAAAGTTTCCCCAAAAAGAAAAGCCCAGGACCAGATGGATTCACAGCCAAAGCCTACCAAACACACAAAGAAGAAATAATATGAATCCTCCTGAAACTATTCCAAAAAATAGAAGAGGGGGGAATTTACCCTAACTCATTCTACAAGGCAAACATCACCCTAATATCAAAACCAGACAAGGGCACAAGCAAAAACAAAACAAAACAACAAGCCCATTTACCTGATGAACATAGACACAAAAATTCTCAACAAAAATACGAGCAAACCAAATCTGACAGCACATCAAAAGGATAATAAACCACAAAGAAGTGGAATTTGTATCAGAAGGCAAGGATGTTTAATGCCTGCAAATCAAAAAACATGCATATCACATCAAGAGAACAAAGGACAAAAACCCTGTGGTTATCTCAACAGATGCAGAAAAAGCATTTGATAAAATTCAACATCTTTTCTTCATAAAAACTCTCACAAAACGAGGCAGAGAAGGAACATACCTCAAAATAATAAAGGCATATGTGACAGACCCAAAGCTAACAACATACAGAATGGGAAAAACTTAAAAGCCTTTTTTTTCCTAAGGACTGGAACACGACCAGGATGCTCACTTTCACCACTCCTAGCCAGAACAATCAGGTGAAAAAAGAAAGAAATAAACGACATCCGACTTGGAAAACAGGCAGTCCAATTGTCCCTCTTTGCTGATGATATGATCTTATATCTAGAAAAACCCAAAGACTCCATCAATAAACTCTTAGATTTGATAAATAAATTCAGTAAAGTTACAGCATACAAAATCAATGTACAAAAATTGGTAGCATTTCTATATACCAATAATCATACAGCTTGGAAAAAAATCAAGATGCCAATCTCATTTACAGCAGCTACCAAAAAATATCTAGGAATCAATCTAACCAAGGAGATGAAAGATATCTGCAAGGAAAACTACAAAACATTGATTAAAGAGATAGAAGGTGACACAAACAAATAGAAAACATTCCATGATAATGGATTGGAAGAATTAATATTGTTAAGATGACTATATTCTATATTGCCCATAGCAATCCACATATTCAGTGCAATCCCTATAAAAATACCAAGGTAATTTTTCACATAATTAGAAAAAACAATCCTAAAATCCATATGGAAGCCAAAAGGAACTCCAATAACAAAAGCAATCGTGAGGAAAATGAACAAAGCTGGAGGCATCACATTATCTGTTTTCAAAATATATTGCAAGGCTATACTAACCAAAACAGCATAGTATTGACATAAAATAGACGCATAGGTTCATGAAACAGAATAGAGAACCCAGGAATAAACCCATATATTTACAGCCAACTGATCTTTGTCAAAGCCAACAAGAGGTTAAATTGGTGAAAGGATACCCTCTTCAACAAATAGTACTGGGAAAACTGGATAGCCATGTAGAGAAGACTGAAACCAGATCCCTATCTCTCACTGTATCAAAAAATCAACTCAAAGTGGATTAAAGACTTAAACGTTAGACATCAAACTATAAAAAAGATAGAAGAAAACATAGGGAAAACTCTCCTGGACATTGGTTTAGACAAAGAATTTATAACTAAGACCTCAAAAACACAGTCAAAAAAAAACAAAAATAGACAAATGGCAAAGGAAACAATCAACAGAGTGAAGAGGCAACCTGTTGAATGGGAAAAAAATATTCGCAAATTATTCATCTGACAGGGTACTAGTATCCAGAATATGCAAGGAACTCAAACAATTCAACAGGGAAAAAAATCCCATTAAGAAGTGGGCAAAGGACATGAATAGACGTGTCTCAAAAGGAGATGTTCAAATGGCCAACAGTTCTATGAAAACATGCTCAACATCTCTAATTAAAGAAATGCAGGCCAGACGTGGTGGCTCACGCCTGTAATCCCAGCACTTTGGGAGACTGAGATGGACAGATCACTTGAGGTAAGGAGTTCAAGACCAGTCTGGCCAACATGGTGAAACCCGTCTCTACTAAAATACAAAAATTAGCTGGGTGGGGTGGTGCATGCTTGTAATCCCAGCTACTCGGGAGGCAGAGGCAGGAGAATTGCTTGAACCCAGGAGGCGGAGGCTGCAGTGAGCCGAGATCATGCCACTGCACTCCAACCTGGGCGACAGAGGGAGAGTTCCTCTCAAAATAAAATTAAAAAGAGAAATGCAAATCAAAACCACAATGAGATATCACCTTCTGCCAGTCAGAATGGTTATTATTAAAAAAGACAAAAAATAATAGATGTTGGTGAGGATGCAGAGATGAGGGAACTCTTCTACACCATTGGTGGGAATGTAAGCTAGTACAGCCACTATGGAAAACAATATGAAGATTAAAAAAAAAAAACACCTAAAAATAGAATAGCCATTTGATCTAGCAATCCTACTATTGGATAGCTACCGAAAGGAAAAGAAATCAATATATCAAAGGAAGACCTACCTGCACTCACGTGTTTATTGCAGCACTAATCACAATAGCAAAGATGCATAATCAACCTAAATGTTTATTAATGAATCAATAGACAAAGAAAATGTGGCATATACCAAATGGGCAAAAGCTGGAATCATTCCCTTTGAAAACTGGCACAAGACAAGGATGCTCTCTCTTACCACTCCTATTCCTCTTACCATTCCTTACCACTCCTCCTGGAAGTTCTGGCAAGGGCAATCAGGCAAGAGAAAGAAATAAAGCATATTCCAATAGGAAGAGAGGAAGTTGAATCATCTCTTATTTGCAGATGACATGATTCTATATTTAGAAAACTCCATCATCTCAGTCCAAAAACTCCTTAAGCTGATAAGCAACTTCAGCAAAGTCTCATGATACAAAATCAATGTGCAAAAATCACAAGCATTCCTATACATCAACAATAGACAGACAGAGAGCCAAATCATGAATGAACTCCCATTCACAATTTCTACAAAGAGAATAATATATCTAGAAATACAGCTAAAAAGGGGTGTGAAGGACCTCTTCAAAGAGAACTACAAACCACTTCTCAAGGAAATAAGAGAAGACACAAACAAATGGAAAAAAATTCCATCTTCATGGATAGGAAGAATCAATATCGTGAAAATGCCCATACTGCCCAAAGTAATTTATAGATTCCATGCTATTCCCGTCAAACTATCATTGATATTCTTCACAGAATTAGAAAAAAAGACTTTAAATTTCATATGGAACCAAAAAAGAGCCCATGAAGCCAAGACAATCCTAAGCAAAAAGAACAAAGCTGGAGGGATTATGCTACCTGACTTCAAACTATACTATAAGGCTACAGTAACCAAAAAAGCATGGTACTGGTACCAAAACACACATAAGACCAATGGAACAGAAGAGAGACCTCAGAAATAACACCACAGATTTACAACCATGTAATCTTTGACAAACCTGAGAAAAACGATCAATGAAGAAAGGATTCCCTATTAATAAATGGTGCTGGGGAAACTGGCTAACCATATGCAGAAAACTGAAACTGGACCCCTTTCTCACATCTTATACAAAAAATAACTCAAGATGGGTTAAAGACTTAGACGTAAAATACGAAACCACAAAAACCCTAGAAGAAAACTTGGCAATACCATTCAGGACATAGGCATGGGCAAAGACTTCATAATGAAAACACCAAAAGCAATTGCAGTAAAAGCCAAAATTGACAAATGGGTTCTAATTAAACTCAAGAGCTTCTGCACAGCAAAAGAAACTATTATCAGAGTGAACAGGCAACCTACAGAATGGGAGAAAATTTTTGCAATCTACCTATCTGATGAAGGTCTACTATCCAGAATCTACCAGGAACTTAAACATGTTTACAAGAAAAAAAACAACACTATCAAAAAATGGGCAAAGGACATGAACAGACACTTCTCAAAAGAAGACATTTATGCAGCCAACAGATACATGAAAAAAAGCTAAACATCACTGATCATTAGAGAAATGCAAATCAAAACCACAATGAGATACCATCTCACACCAGTCAGAATGGTGATTAATAAAAAGTCAAGAAACAATAGATGCTGGAGAGGCTATGGGAAAATGGGAACACTTTTACACTGTTGAAAGGAATGTAAATTAGTTCAACCATTGTGGAAGACAGTGTGGTGATTCCTCAAGGATCTAGAACCAGAAATACCATTTGACCCAGCAACCCCATTACTAGGTACATACCCAAAGAAATAAAAATCATTCTACTATAAGGACACATGCACACATATGTTTAATGCAGCACTATTTACAATAGCAAAAACATGGAACCAACCCATATTCCCATCAATGATAGACTGGATAAAGAAAATGTGGTACATATATACCATGGAATGCTATGCAGCCATGAAAAGAATGAGATCATGTCCTTTTCAGGGACATGGATGAAGCTGGAAGCCATCATCCTCAGTAAACTATCACAGGAACAGAAAACCAAACACCACATGTTCTGACTCATATGTGGGAGTTGAACAATGCGAACACATGGACACAGGGAGGAGAACAACACACTGGGGCCAGCAGCGGGGTGGGGTGGGGAAAGGAAGAGCATTAGACCAAATAGCTAATGCATACAGGGCTTAAAACCTAGATGATGAGTTGATAGGTGCAGCACACGTATACCTATGTAACAAACATGCAAGTTCTGCACATGTATCCCAGAACTTAAAGTAAAATAAATAAATAAATAAATAAAATGAAATAAAAATAAACTGTGGTATAAATACACAATAGAATACTATCCAGCCACAAAAAAGAATGAAATCCTGTCATTTGCAGCAACATGGATGGAACTTGAGGTCACTATGTTAAGTGAAATAAGCTAGGCACAAAAAGATAAATCTCACATGTTCCTAGTTACATGGGGGAGCTAAAAAATGTGATCACATGCAGGCAGAGAGTGGAAAAATATCAGACTAGGAAGGGTGGGTGCTGGGGAGAGGGGAGGATGAAGAGAACTGGGTTGTAGGGTATAAACATATGGTAAAATAAAAGGAATAAATTCAATGCTTGATAGTAGAGTAGGGTGACTATACTTAACAAAAATGTTTGGTGCTCAGGTGACAGACACCCTAAATACCCTGACCTGATCACTACACATTGTATACATGTAACAAACTTTCTCATATACCCCATATATTTGTACAAAAAATAGAAACCAATAAATGGTTCTGAATGTAAAAATGAAAAAAAATTGTATACACACACACACGCGCACGCGCACACCCACACACTCCCTGTGCCTATTTGTCCCTCACCAAAACCCTTTTCCGTTGAGTTTTACATTTCAATTGTTTCATATTTCATGTCGGAAAGTTTTGTTTGGTTTTATTTCAAATCTTGATAATTTGTTGCTCTTTTTCAGTTTTTTTTCTTTTTCTTTCTTTAAACAAATTATAATGCTTATCTTGAATTCTGTATCTGGTTATTTTAGTATTTGAAATATTAAAATATGTCAAATGTTTGCAGGCCTAGTTTTGTTATGTGTTATTTTTGCTGATTCAAGTTCATGATGGTTTGTGTGCTTTGTGATTGTGTGTGTGTGTCTCTGTGATGGAAGTTTCTTTTGGAATTCCTAGAGTCCTGCATTGTCAGTGTGCTTCTACAGGGATGATTTGAATTTGCTTTCATCAGGTGTCTGGGGTTACCATCGACTAGGGGTTACTTGAAACAACAATTCTTAGAGTTTTTAAAGGACCACAGAAGTAATGTAGATCTGAGCCTTAAATCCACTTAAAGGCTAGTCAGTAGATACAAATTGCCAGGAAAACCTTCCTTTATTCCCAGCTTCTGGAATGAAGGTAGAGACACATATTATTTTTTTGCAGCTTCTATTGGTCCCCCTCCCTACTTTTCTTCCTAGTTCATCCTTTCCCTTAAAGTATACCCATTTCTAGATCTCTCCACATGCCCAAGACTTTGTTTGCAGTCCTCCATGCCTCAGTGCTACAACCTTCAGGATCTGTATATGCCCACAGATACCCAGTGATTTCCACGCTTGCTTACCTTGCTAGACTTGTATTCCAGGTTTTGGCAAAATTCTTTCACCTTCTTCTAGCTTCAGATTCTCAATTAAGTTATCTATCTGTCAGTCAATCATATACTTATCTATGATTCATTTATATTTTATTTGGTATTAGATGTCACGTAGCAAGGGCTTTCAAGACCTCCATTCTGCCATAGGCCGTTCAGTCAGTTTTTTACCATGCCATTATATTTGCCACTTCAGATGCCTAAAATCTCTTTCTCTTAGCCTTTTCCTCCCTCCCATTTTCCAGAAGAAACACATCCCAAGGAATTCACGTAGTATGAAGAAGGTGGGCTAGTTGAAAGTGATGAGATTGGATGTCAAAAGTCATCAGTTGTCATCCTGGCTGTACCAGTTGAAACTTACCTGCCTGCACCTCAGTTTTTTCATTTATGAGGAACAGCATCACCCCCACGAGATCTTGGAGCCCCCTTCCAGCCTGGACATTTGCCAAAGAGGACAGATTCCTTCATGAAACTGGCAGCTGCAGCTGTCAGCTTTTGATTTATGGTTTAGTATACAACTTGCCCTGAGTACTTTTAAACACAGATTTCATTTTAGCTTGAGTGTTTTACAGGACTCTTGTGTAGCTACTCTACTCAAGTAGAGTCTTGTCTCACCTTGGAGATATCACGGAGACTGGTATCTTGGAGAAAGTCTATGTAGAACCCTGGGGTTTGCATCCTCACAGTCAATAGTGACACATTAGAAGGGAAGGCTTGGTTTGGGGACTGCTGTTTTAACCCTCTCCCTTTCTTCCTTTAATTCTCTCTCCTTCTCATGATTTCCACTTGCCTACTTTCTCCCTCAGTCCCTTCTTTCCACAAGTAAATATTTATTGACCATTTACAATATGGTGCGGAATGCAGTGGTGAACAAAACAAATATGGTCCTAGTCTTTAAAAAGCTTACAATCTAGTGTGGGAGATAGATACTAAACAAATATAACATGTGCAGATTTGTGGCATAACATATTGGCACAAGAAATGTCACATCATTTTTTTTAAAAAATCAAATTAAGTTTAGCTTGGACAGGTAATTATTTAGTCCAAGGGATACAAATATGTTTTTGGATAGCCTGTCTCCCTTTCCTGGGGTTTGCAAAATCCAGGAGTTTATGAAATCCAAGGAATTAAGAAATACTGGAAACTTGAGAAAAGGCCTCTGGTCTTCAGGCCATCAACCAGCTGTGCAATGATCTCAGTCCAAGCCTCCAGTGTCCACTGGGAGGTGGGAGATTGGGAGATTCTGCTGCTCCAGGCACCCACTCTCTTGGAGCCACATGCTATACTGATTTATGTTAACTCACTTGGAAATAACTTCAGTTGGAGGAGTGTGATGTAAGTGCAAACAAGTTAATCTGAACCAACACCTTGAAGTTGGTTAAGTAATAAACAAGATGTTAGAAATAGTGTTTTGATAGGTGATATTGTTGGTATTTAAGATATCTCATTGGTTAGGAGTGATGTAGCAAGAGCTGTAGCCCTGGTAGGAATAAAATATTAAAAGCTCAAGCTTGATAATTTGAGCTGATAGTCCTTCCTTCTCCAGTTCACAGAGGATCCGCTGACAGTTTCTAACATTAGAAGAATCCTAATTGTCACCAAAAGGTCCCTGGCAGTCACAGTCTGGTCAAGCTAGCCCAGATCTCTTTTTCATATGCTTGGCCAACAGTGTCTTATATATTTATTTAAATTGACAGGTAAAATTGTAAATATTTATGGTGAACAACATGATGCTCTGATATATATAAACATTGGTGAACGCCTAAATCAAGCCATTTAACTTACGCATTGCCTTACATGCTTTCACTTTTTGTGCTGAGAATACTTAAAATCTACTCTGTTAGCAATTTTCAAATATTCAATGTACTGTTGTTAACTGTAGTCACCATGATGTACAATAGATCTATTGAACTTATTCCTCCCATCAATAGTGTCTTGATTGAGGTCCACAAGGCCAGAGTGCATCATGCCCATGACATAATGCTGTGTAGGCTCCCCATTGGAGATGGTGCCATCTGGGAAGGGCTGTGTGTGATAAGGCATCTGTCCCCCACCCTCCTGGGACTGACCACCCCTCTACTCTTTGTCACCTGCTCCTTCAGTTGCTCCCTTTTCAGATGTTTTGAGATGTAGAATTTAACACATAGTGGACTAAATCCCAAGTCTCTGTGCTCTGCCCTGGAGAAAAGGAAACTTCTCACCACCTTGTGAGGGGAGGGCGTAACACTAATCAGTCTTTCTTCTTGAGCCCCTTGCTGAGAAAAGACAGCCTGGGGTAATTTTTCAGTCAAGTTATTCTGCTATGAAAATAATTACACAAATAAGAATCTTACTTTCAACTTGGATTTCTCTGAATCGTCCATCCAAGTTGAGTTAGCTGTTTTTGAAGGTCTGATAGAATCTACTTGTTAGGACTTTTCCTGAAAGACATGAGAGAAATGGCAAATGAAACCCTTGACGTGAGAATTTTATTTGTTTGTGCATACATACACTGAAGGATTCAGGGTAAGTGTATTTCGAAGAAATCACCAATGTCCTTGAGGTAGTAATGATGGATCTAAGGAGAATAATGTAGAAAGTTGAATCTTACGTGCATTTACATAGTTCTTTAAGCAATTGGTCTAGTTTGGTCCTGTTGGGATATTTTGCTTTCTGAAACCATGTTCACCCACACATACATATTGCAAAGCATAACAAAATCCTTTCAAAGAAGACAAAGCATGATCTTCTGGGTTTTGCACTCCAAGGAGTTTATAGTACATAGTACACAGAGATACTTTTTTTTTTTCTTTTGGCTATACAAACAAAAGGAATCTAGCTCTTTGATGAAAATGCCAGACTTCTGCTCTGCCTGGAGTGTACACATTTTCCCTGTGGATGTTTCCTCAGTTCAGATAATGAAAACATTGAACCAGAAAAAAAAAAAACAAAATATCAATTTATGCTTCCATTTGATGTCCTGCAAAATGGTGACAGGCATGAGTGCCGCACTCAAACAACAAATTGAACCACATGTATAATGAACAGGACTGAGCTTTCCTATTGCTATGAAAACATTATTATATATTCTCTGATTTGCAACATTTACATATCTCATGAGCTAGGTGCTTAAAATGCTATAAAGGATTTCATTTCACCTCTTTTGTGCAGTACATGGTTTCCAAGTATCTCACAAATCTTTATTTACTGAGTCTAGTGTCTTTTTAAATTTGCGTTTGCAAACCATGATTGTGTTATGTTCCTGGAATCTTGGGATATGAATTTACTATTGCATTTATAGGCAGCTTGGTTAGAGACTCTTTTATTAAGAAATGTTGGGGGAGGAATAATCACTGATAAAGACATATTTGAAATTCATCTGAACACATTCTTTTGTAGCAACAACACAACTTAAATCTGCAAAAAAGAATACATTTGCTCATCTTTCATTTCAAGAAAACGTCCTTTAAATGTCTTGAATTTATACACTTTGGAATCTTATATACACGGTTAATTTGAACGCCCTTCCTTAAAGGCTGAGCTTTTAAAGAAAATAAATAAAGGGTAGAGCACTAATTGTCATTCTATCCTTGAGGGAGATTGCATTAATTTTTAATTTGCAGCATATTTGCATTTTACAGTGGCAGCCAGGTCTGTGCATAATCTGGAGATCAAATTTTTCCTGATTCTCAACCTCTGATGAGCTGTGCCATGCTTAGAAGGTGGACAAGCGGTTCATCTTGATGTGGAAAACAGGTTTTGCTTTACATTTTCTCAATCCTAGGAAGAATGGACATCACAAGGAACTGCCAAGGTAGAGAATATCATCTCTGCCCTCTGGAAGCTCACAGAGTAAAGGGATGATTTCTTAAGTATGGGGCTTTCACTGCTGGAGGTTCTGCAAAGATTGTAGTCATACATAGACATCCTTTAAAATGTCAATAACGATACATTTTTTGTAATGTGTATTTGAAAAAAACGATATTGAAATCAGTATTATTTCTCATGACAAGGCTAAAGAAGGTGGCAATGCTGGATGAGTTAATACAAAGAAAAGTATATTAGTTTAATAATAATATGGCAGATACTAAGATAAGGCAAGTTTTCTCCACCAGCTGCTCTAACTGCCTGAATATCTGCAAGAGTCCTCCAGTCTGTTCTTTGCCAAATCCTTCCTTCCTTCCTTCCTTCCTTCCTTCCTTCCTTCCTTCCTTCCTTCCTTCCTTCCTTCCTCCCTCCCTCCCTTCTTT
>NW_012118376.1:7370607-7374633 GCF_000951035.1 Colobus angolensis palliatus
CTTCCTTCCTTCCTTCCTTCCTCCCTCCCTCCCTTCTTTCTCTCCCTTCCTTCTTTCCCTCCCTTCCTTCTTTCCCTCCCTCCCTCCTTTTGAGACAGCGTCTCACTCTATCACCCAGGCTGGAGTGCAATGGCAGGATCACTTACCACAGCCTTAACCTCCCAGGCTCAGGTGATCCTCCCACCTCAGCCTCCTGGGTAGCTGGGACTACAGGTGCATGCCACCATGCCTGGCTAGTTTTGGTATTTTTTGTAGAGATGGGGTTTTTGCCTTGTTGCCCAGGCTGGTCTCAAACTCCTGGGCTCAAGTGATCTTCCCACCTCCGCCTCCCAAAGTGGTTGGATTACAGGGATGAGCTGCTGCACCCAGCTTTCCCATCTTATTTCCACCAGCACCCTACTTTCCCTTCCCAAGCCTCTAGCACCCTTACCCACTCCTTCCAGCCTTGGGTAACACGATGGTCATGAGACACCCCACCCTGCTTCGACTTGCCCTCCGTGGGCTGCACCCACTGTCTAACTAGTCCCAGTGAGATGAGCTGGCTACCTCAGTTGGAAACGCAGAAATCTCCCGCCTTCTGCGTTGATCTCACAGGGAGCTGCAGACCAGTGCTGTTCCTATTCGGCCATCTTGTCAGTTGCCTCATGCATTTTAATTACTAAACTCTTTCCTTGAATGCTCTATTTTCAGAGCTTATTTATGGCATGGTCATGCCTTCCCATAGCTGAAAACAAAATTAAGGGAAATAATTGTGCAAAACGTCTTTAACTAAACCTTATAATTACCTTTTTCCTCCAGCTGTATTTTAGGAAAAATTCTCAATATGGCCATATTTATACAAGCTCCTTTATCCTATTGAAGAGCTAGAATCAGGAATGGACTCCTGTTTACAAATTTCTATGGTATACTTATAATCTGTGCAAAATGATGGAATAAGAAAATTAGAAAATGCAGTTGTGGGGATAGAAACTCTGAGTGAAATCAGTGCTATTTGGTCCTCCTGGCACATCCCGAGAGGATGAATGTTCAGTGGTATGGCATGGTGGTTCCATTCTCTTCAGTTCTTTCTGCAACTGTTGATTAAGCCTCCCTGGTTGGGTTCTAATAGGTGGTGTTTTAATATTTCCTTTTTCTTTTTGTTTTTTGTTTTTTAGACCAAAGAATCCTATGTTTCCTGTTGATTTGTACTCTGGATTTCCTAGCCATTTTTGTGAAGGTGACTTCGAGTCCCCATTATTCTTGTAATTTGCAGCCAGTAGGATGTTTTTCTTATTTTTGGCAGATCAAACACAGTTACTTTTATACCTTTTTCAGGCATTATTCATCAAAACTATTATCAGAAAAGAAATATGGCAGGAAGGGAGCTTTGCTGAGTAAATGGAATAGACAGTGCTCCTTAAGTGGTGAAAGGTAGACTAGATCATATTAGAACTCACTGGTTAAATGTCACAAACTGTAAGGGATCTGAAATTTGACCTTCCTTGCAAGCTAACAAGTTAGCCTCCCATAGTTTCACAGCAGTCTTCACTGGTAGAAGACTTAGTATTCCTCACAGCAATAGCCGCAGCTAGAGTATTAGCAATTTTGAGTGGGTTCCCTAACCCCTAATTCTCATAGTGTGATACTAATAGGGCCAAATGACACCTGTACAGGTACTGGATTGCATCACAGAGAGGAACTGTGAGCATAGGAAACCCAATATTTTATTATAGACAGTGAGCAAGCCTGCTCTTTGCTCTGGAAAGCAAAGTGCTCTGGGAAACACTCTTTCTGTCTTCCAAGACTTTTTGTTATACAAACATCCGTGCAAAGATGGTCTAGAACAAGGGAAGTCAGTGCCTTGCTCATAAGACATGTAGAAACATGAGAGACCAATGGACAATTGTCTCCCAAAACTGAGAACATACAAGAGCATGCTTTTCACTGCAGTGACTCCTTGGCTGTGAGAGAGTTATACATTAAGTGAACAAGTTAGCATCATAATGAATTAATATCAAGGCTACATGGGCAGGGTTAAAGAGGTGTGCTTCTTCCTACTTTCTACTTACCCGATGCCTGTCCTAAATTTCCAGTTATATTTCAAACACCATATATATATGTGTGTATATATATACATATATACACACACACATACACACAGACACACTGTTTCACCCTGTTTATCTCTTACAGCACAGAGCACAGGGTTGATTGATAATGCTAAGAATAGTGTAGGAATTTAAGGACTGCTTATTCTTTATAGCTCAGAAGGCAGCTCTCTTGGGTTTCTTCAGGGCTAAAGATGATGAGGTTTTAGCATCTTTTGGCTATGTTATTTTCTAGTATTTTGGTCCAGTGTTTAGCAGAACCCTTGGCATAAAATGGCCACTTGGAAACTCTGTTGACTCTGGCTCTGGCTACTGCCTTTTCAGCCATCCATGTCCTGGAGCACTTGGCTGAGATCTTGTTGAAAGGAGGCAAAGATGGGCTTGCTTCTCCAGTCAGACTGGGGAGGCTGCTTGTGAGGGGAGAGGGAATAGCAGGAAGTCATTCTGGTGGTGAGAGGGAGGATACTCAGGAACGGGAAGAGATGAGAGACTTCATATAGCTGCACGATGATCTCAGTAGGTAGTGGGAAGCCAAGGTCTATTTATCTGGTTGTAAGCTGTAGTAATCAATTGCTTTGGGGGTCTTGTATTTTTTCTTATGAAAAATATTATTTCCACTTTTTAGTTTTGGTAACATTTCTCTCCTACATGCAAAAATAATGCATGCTTAGTATGTAAATGTGGGAAACACAGAAACATAGAGAAAAGACAATATGACCCTAGCATTTGGGATCTGGTAGCCTGAAGCTCCCCTCCACACCCCTGGTAACATACATAGCTTGCTGTATCTGGAGGTTGGATGGTAGAATGGTATTGTGAACAGGGTGTGGTCAGTGTCAAAGAAAAAGCCAATCCTAGTTAAAGTGGTAAGTACAGATTTTATCAGTAATATATGACGGCAATGGGGAAAAGGGTCCCGAGTGTACTGCACTCAATTTTAATTTGCACAGAGGTACCCATGGCATTTCAAGAGAGAATGAGGGAGTGTCGGTGGGAGTGGGGAGTTTGCTCAGTAGAGTCAAGGAAATGTAAAATTACAAAAAGCAGGATGATGGGGAGAGGGTTGGTCCATGTGAAACCCATCTGGGATTGCTAACTGTCGCATATCGAGGCAGGATTACCCTCCCACAGAGGTTGGGAGACAGGGGCCCCATCTTCAGGAACTGGCTGGAATAAACAGTCCATTCTTTTGGCAGCCTTGAGTTTTGTTACAGGTACTTTAAGGACAATAGGGTCATCCTAGGGATGCAGCCTTGTGCTGTTGGAAACTATGTTAGTGTTCCGTTCAGATCTTCATAGGCCGAGGGTAAGACATAGTCAAGAAGAATGCTCCGAGGAGCCTGGTTAGAGTTTGATTGAGGAGAATCTTGGCCATGAGTTAGGCTGGGTTTAATTCCTGGCTCCACTAACACCGTGGGTGATTTATGTAATCTTTTTAAGTCTCTGTGTGCTCCTACCTACCCCATTCCATACCCACCTCATTGTATCTCTCTGAGGATTAGTGAAGGTCTGTAGCCCAGTGCCTGGCACACAGTAAGCACTCAGCAAACACGAGCTATTGTTATTATTGCTCTTCTTTTTTCCCACAATGTGATCATAACTTACATCCTCTTTTGTAACCTGTTTTTCAAATTTAGAGTTATGTCATCAACACTGCTTCTGGTTTTGGGGTTCTTTCTTCAGTCAAATGAATTCTTTTTTGTTTTGTTTTGTTTTTTTGAGATGGAGTCTCGTTCTGTTGGTCAGGCTGGAGTGCAGTGGCACAATCTCGGCTCACTGCAATCTCTGTCTCCCAGGCTCAAGCAATTCTCCTGCCTTGGCCTCTTGAGTAGCTGGGATTACAGGCGCCCACCACCATGCCTGGCTAATTTTTATATTTTTAGTAGAGACGGGGTTTCGCCGTGTTGTCCAGGCTGGTCTTAAACTCCTGACCTCAGGT
>NW_012118376.1:7374683-7423483 GCF_000951035.1 Colobus angolensis palliatus
TTTTTGTATTTTTAGTAGAGACGGGGTTTCGCCGTGTTGTCCAGGCTGGTCTTAAACTCCTGACCTCAGGTGATCCACCCACCTCGGCCTCCCAAAGTGCTGGGATTACAGGCGTGAGCCACTGCATCCGGCGAAATGAACCTCTTACTCAGCAGTGGATGTAAATCAGGCTGACCACTGCAGGAAACAGCGAGCTGGTGTCTGAAGTGCCTCGTCCACTTGGGAGTGCATTGCTCTTGGGCCTGACTTGGGAGGTGGCCTGTGAAAAGTCACAAGGTCACAGGAGACACAAACAAAAGTGTAATGCTTTTGAGGCCTGCAGAGTGAGGATTCATCACACTCAGCCCAGGCAGGAGACTCAGACCCCTTTGTACAGATGGAGAAAACCTTTGATTTGGGGGATAAAAGAATTTTTTGATCCTGTTCATGAAGGAGGGCGACATAACGTGTTTAGAGGTTACCTGATGTCAGGCGCTTTTGCGTCAGACATGGCACACTTTTTTCTTTAGATCCCAACTAGAAACGTGAGGAATTCTCTTTCCTGAGCAGTTGTTTGGGCCTGTAGGCACCCTGCGTACAGGGCCCAGAAGGCAGCTTTGTCAAAAGAAAAGAAAATCAAAACCATGTTCTGCAACAGGCTGAGTTCCACCCAAAACCCCCCCACGCTAGAGACTCAGGATGACTTCTCTGAGAAGTCTGTGGTGCTGCCCTCTGCTCCCTCACCTATTTGGAACTCACACAGTTTTTCTCTTGTCTCCTGAATTTAAATCCTAGCTCTGCCACTTTCTAGCTCTGTGATCTGGGGTAAGTAATTAACTTCTCTGTGCCTCACTTTCTACACCTGTAAAATGAAGTTGATAATGATACCTCAAAGGGTTGTCACAAATATTAAATGCACATATAAATAAATTACATCAGTGCCCAGTATGTGGCAAACAATAATTATTGTTTTTAATAATCACCATCATTACATTAGCCTCAGTGTTCTCAGTCTGATTGGTGCAGTTATTACTGACTCTCTATCAGATTCTCCAACTCATTGCAATACACACTAGGTCAGGGCCCTTCGTGGTCTTAGCAGATATAAATATTTTGATACCCACCCAGGAAGGTGGCTTTATTTTTTGCTTAGAGAAGTAACGTTCCGCTTTGTTTTGGGGTTCACTTTTCCTTTTGGTTGTGGGAGAAGCAGCAGGGTTCATTCTGTTTTCTAAAGAACCAGCTTATCCCCGCAGCCTAGTCCATTCTTTTTTTTTTGAGATGGAGTCTTGCTCTGTTGCCCAGGCTGGAGTGCAGTGGCGCGATCTCGGCTCACTGCAAGCTCTACCTACTGGGTTCACGCCATTTTCCTGCCTCAGCCTCCTGACTAGCTGGGACTACAGGCACCTGTCACCACGCCCGGCTAATTTTTTGTATTTTTAGTAGAGACAGGGTTTCACCATGTTAGCCAGGATGGTCTCTATCTCCTGACCTCATGATCTGCCCGCCTCAGCCTCCAAAGTGCTGGGATTACAGGCATGAGCCACCATGCCCGGCCTCCCAGTCCAGTCCATCCTTTACAACAGGATGCAGTGGCCCCTCTTATAGGCAACTTGCTGTCCAGGAGCCTCAGCTACACACCTACTCCATACAAGCTGGAAAAGGAGCAGGATTCTCACAGAAAGCTTTTCTGTGGCTGGTGGCTCTTAGGTGGGAGGTCAGAGCTCCCAGAGCTGTTGTTACCAAACAGGGCTTTGCAGGCATAACAGCAGCACATGATCTCATGCATATGCTCTCTTGAATGATTTTTAAACAAGTCACTTCTGGAATACATCTATATTAATAACGCCTTTTGGTTCTGCAGTGATCATAACCCACAGCTTCAAGCTCTGGGATGAGTCAGGGCCTGGCAGGGCTTCCCTAGTTCCTCTATGTAGGTAGATAATGTGCCTTCACCCTTCTCTGGAGAAGGAAGCAAACAGCCGCAACTGAGAGGTAGGCTGGGGCTGTAAGCAGAAAGCTGCCTTCCAAAACAGCACCGTGCTGCGGTGTCTGTCCCAGGATTCAGCCTTCTGTGTTGCGTTGTGGAGCTTTCAGAGTGGTTTTTGGTTCATTGGCTTGCAAAATGATGGTGGCCACCACCAGCTCGGGGACTGCTACCAGAGCACAACCCAAGGCTTGAGACTGGAGAACAACACTTAGTGCAAATGAACAAAAAGGCATACGTGTTTAAATCTCTAGGGCAGTCTGTTAGTAGCTCTTACCTGGCCCTCACCTAACCTGCCCGGAGGAACACTCAGAGCTCCTAAGCAAGGTACAGTTCTGCCCTGCCATGGGATTAGACTTCTTGATTTGGGTCCCAGCTTCACCACCTGTGAGATGCTGGGTAAAGTGCTTCACCTCTTTTAGTCACAGTCTGATTGTCACACATGCTAATCGTACCACACTCATCGTAATGGGGATGAGAATAGACACTTTACGTAGAGGCTGAGCAGAGGCCTGGCCCACAGCAGCTGCTCAGGGAATGTCAGCCATGGTGGCACTGTTATTACTCCATAAGGGATTTGCGCACTTACCTCGCCCTGTCTCCCGTGTTGTGTGCTTCTTGAATGAAGAGGTGATGTTTCTGTTCCTGTGTGGGGCAGTGCAATGAGGAAGGGAGTACACAGACCCTGGAGTCAGCCGGTCCGCACCCGGCCTCTGCTGCCTGACAGCTTTTAACTTTGGACGCATTTCTTTACCTCCTCATGCTTCAGATCCCTTTCTATGAATGGGAGAACAATAGGATCTGCCTTCTGGGGGTGTTGTGAGGATCAATGAACTCATCCACATGAAGCCTTTCCACTCAGCATTGGGTGAGTGCCCAGAAAACACTAAAAATGATGGCTCCATGTCCAGGGAGGACCTGGCTCTCTGTCTCTCATCAATTTGGTACTCAACAAATGCCTCTGTGCTGGGTTGGACCCAACATGCTGGACCTGCCCCCTGTGGTTCCTTCCTATTCCCCACTTCTCCCAAGTTCCATTGAAAGTCTCTGATTGTATAACCCAAGAGCAACAACAGAAATATGTTGGAGGGACCAACTGACCCTGTTTGATAGGTTCTGAGTGGTTTCTTGGGATGCAGGACTTTCCATGCTAAAGCCAGGACAGTCTTGGGCAAACCAGGATGATCAGTCACTCTACTATTGCTCACAACTTCCATCCCAGGGCTGGTGCTAAGGCACTTGCTCCCAGAGGCTACTGTCCTAGCGTGGGTGGCGATTTTGGTGAAGGCTTTTCCCTCTGCTTTTTAATTAATGTCGCCTCTCCCTCCAATGCTACTAAAATCTGCAGCCTGCCACCTGACACTCTACCCTCAACAATGAATACTGGGGTGACTTCCAAGGGAGTAGAATACGTTGGCCGGGGAAGGTGGAAAATATCTTGAGCAGCTCACAATTAGTTCATCAAAGTCTGTTTCCAGGCAATCACACCAATTTCTTTTTTTTAATTTATTTTTTCTTTTTTAATTTTTTATTTCACTTTAAGTTCTAGGGTACATGTATGTGCACAACGTGCAGGTTTGTTACATATTCATACATGTGCCATGTTGGTGTGCTGCATCCATTAACTCATCATTTACATTAGGTATATCTCCTAATGCTATCCCTCCCCACTCCCCCTCCCCACAATAGGACCCGGTGTGTGATGTTCCCCTTCCGTGTCCAAGTGATCTCATTGTTCAATTCCCACCTATGGGTGAGAACATGCGGTGTTTGGTTTTCTGTTCTTGCGATAATTTGCTGAGAATGATGGTTTCCAGCTGCATCCATGTCCCTACAAAGGACACGAACTCATCTTTTTTATGGCTGCGTAGTATTTCATGGTGTATATGTGCCATATTTTCTTAATCCAGTCTATCACTAATGGACATTTGGGTTGCTTCCCAGTCTTTGCTATTGTGAATAGTGCCACAGTAAACATACGTGTGCATGTGTCTTTATAGCAGCATGATTTATAATCCTTTGGGTGTATACCCAGTAATGGGATGGCTGGGTCAAATGGTATTTCTAGTTCTAGGTCCTTGAGGAACCACCACACTGTCTTCCACAATGGTTGAACTAGTTTACAGTCCCATCAACAGTGTAAAAGTGTTCCTATTTCTCCACATCCTCTCCAGCACCTGTTGTTTCCTGACTTTTTAATGATTGTCATTCTAACTGAATCACACCAATTTCTTGAGAGGTTGGTGCCAATGGGAACTTGGGGCTCATGTAGCACAGACTGGGGGTTGATATACCTGATTCTAATAATCACTTTCTTCTCTTTGAGCTATGTGACTTTGGATAAGATTCTTAACTTCTATGGGCATCTAGTTTTCTCATCTGTAAAAAAGGAAGAACATTAGATAATCCATCTAGGAACATTCCCTCATGCTCATCAAGGCAGAGGCATTGGCCATGCTGGCCTGGGTTTGTGGAGGGCAGTGGGGAGAGAATGTCTCACCTTGTGCATGTTATTAAGCCCTTTTAGCCTCATGTATAAAATGAGGATAATTACAGTACCCTGTATGGAATTGTTGCTAGAATAATTCTTTAAAGGCTAAGTATCTGGATTCAAGAGACTGGTTTTCATGTGAGCCCACAAAATCAATCCTTTTATTCTACACCCACACCTCATTCTTTAGTTCAATCATTAAACAAATATTTATTCAGCACTTACTTTGCGCCAGGTACTGAGCTAGGTCCTAGGGATAATAATGCATAAATTAGCAGGTCGTTTCTTTTCTTCCTCCTCCTCCTTTTTTTCTTCTTTTTTGTAAACAACAATTTGTTAAGAACTCACTGTTGCAAAACTTTTAGGTCTCTAACCAGTATAATCCTTCCTTTCCTTTTTAATACGGAATCCCTGTATTCTAGGATGTGGCAAGCTGTCCACTAAAACATTATTTTTCCCAGCCTTCTTTGCAGAGGTGTGTATGTGTCATGGGATGAGGGTGGTGGGTGGGCAGAATAATATGTAACTGGAAGTCGTTGAGTGAGGCTTACAGGGAAAGTTTTTTAAAGGAGGATGACTCAGTCAGCAGGTCCCACTGCCTTTCTCTGTGTCTCCCTTGTCTGTTCCTAGAACACTCAAGTGAGAGCTTGAGCTCCAGCAGTCATCCTATAAACCTGAGGACAAAGGCCACAGCCTAGGGATGGTGGAGCCTAGAGCTGGAAAGAGCCTAGGTGCCTGATGGCATTTTGGAGTCATCATGCCTGCTCTGCTCTTATTTTATAAGGGGAAAAAAATCCCTGCTTCATTTAAGCCAATATTTAAGTCTCTGTTACTAGTAGATGAATACAATTTCTAGTTGATTTATCTGATATGTACAGAGCAAAATGCAGAGACATATTTAATTGTTTTTCCCTAAACATCAAGAAGTGAAGTCTATAGAAACCTAACACATAAAAACTTAATGTTCAAACACCAGACATTCGTTAATCTTTCTCAATACATACCAAGGGATGCTTACTAAACCAGCCTTTTCCTTATATGCTCACCGTAAAAGAGGTAAATTTGAAATACCTTTAAATCTTGGTCCCTCTAAGGTTTGACACCATGGAATAAAATTCACACAATTAAGTGTTTTTATTTCAACTTTTTTTGACCTAAGATGATATGCCCAATTCATCTGTTTTTATTCGTAGAGTGCTCACAAATTCTCAAAACCTTTATGAGAAATCCATGTGATTTTATTCAATCTGCAACCCTAATATGGTTGTATTTTTAATAATGTTAATGGACTTAAAATTTTAAAATTCACCTGGCACATATTTTCACTCACTCCAAGAAATGATAAAAATAGCTGGCATTCACTGAGTACTTACTCTTTGCCAGCCTCTCTGATAAATACTTCACAAGCATAATATCATTTAATCACCTCAACACTCCTATGAGGTAGGTGCTATTATTATTGCCATTTTGTAGGTGGAGAAACTGAGGTAAAGGGCATCAACTGAGAGATAGATCTAGAGTCAGTTGGGTGCAGATAGAAATACCATATTTATTATTGCCAATGCTTTGGAAGGAATGTAGTCTGCCCAGAGTCACACAGCTAAGAGGTAGTGATGGGATATGAAGTCAAATAGTCTTAAAAGCAAGCTGTCGTGTCGCAAAATAGGTAAGTGGCTTTGAACAAATTATTTTACTGTTTAAAAAGAAAACTTGTATGGTTTTCATATGACTATGTGTCAAAAAGAAGGTAAATTTCAAGAAACTTTATGTAAATATGCCCAAGGGCACATTGAATTTGTCCACGATCTTAACCAATGTCTAGGAAGACTTTTGTCTTAAGGGATGGTAGAACGGATGCCTCTTGATTTGAAGACAATCAATAACACGCAATATTTGTGCTTTGGCATTCTTATTTAGAACATCTGCATTTTTATAACCACACTGTTAGGTAGGAAGGTGGGGAAGATATTCAGACTTGAATGCCTGGGAAGTCACCAGGTACTTAACAGAATGAAAACCAGCTAGTTGGAGGCGTCACACTACCTGATTTCAAGCTATACTACAAGGCTACAGTAACCAAAACAGCATGGCACTGGTATCAAAACAGAGATATAGGCAACTCCTCAAGGATCTAGAACTAGAAATACCATTTGACCCAGGCATCCCATTACTGGGTATATACCCAAAGCATTATAAATCACACTGCTATAAAGACACATGCACACGTATATTTATTGCGGCACTATTAACAATAGCAAAGACTTGGAACCAACCCAAATGTCCATCAGTGACAGACTGGATTAAGAAAATGTGGCACATATACACCATGGAATACTATGCAGCCATAAAAAGGATGAGTTCGTGTTCTTTGTAGGCACATGGATGCAGTTGGAAACCATCATTCTCAGCAAACTATCACAAGAACAGAAAACCAAACACCGCATGTTCTCACTCATAGGTGGGAATTGAACAATGAGATCACTTGGACACAGGAAGGGGAACATCACACGCCGGGGCCTATTGTGGTGGGGGAGGGGGATAGCATTAGGAGATATATCTAATGTAAATGATGAGTAAATGGTTGCAGCACACCAACATGGCACATGTATACATGTGTAACAAACCTGCACATTGTGCACATGTACCCTAGAATTAAAGTATAATAAAAAAGGAAAAAAAAAAAGGAAAACCAGCTAATACCAGCCCGTCAGACCTGTAGGGAGCTAAATACTATTGCCTCTTTAGCAGATGAGAGAAGCAAGGCCCAGAGAAATCAAGTGATTACCAAATACTGATGGCCAGGCTCAGGCTCAGGAGGCTTGGATTCAGTAGGTTTGAGATGAGGCCCAGGCATCACTATTTTTAACGACACCGTTGGTTATTCTATTTTGCAGCCAAGATTGAGAACCACAACTCTGTAGTCCTCAGAAGTAATAAGTGATAACACTAGACCACATACTTGAGCCTTTGGTCAGCAGTTACAAGTGTTTACACTCTCTGACCTGTGGATCCCTTGGACTCTGTTGCTGTGACCTGGTGCTTGTGCTCTGCTGGCTCCTCCTGAAATGGATTGCTCACCCACAGCACTGTCCAGCATTTCTTGTGCTGATCTTGATTGCCTCACTCTGGTAGAATAGAAGGAAAGCTCCCAGAGCGTGTGTGAGGTTGGGTTCCCTGGGAACCAGACTCTGTGATGGAGACCAGCGTGCAGGCAGATTACAGGAGCGAAGGTGGCGGGACTGGGCAGATGGAGGAGGTGAACTGCCTTGTGGGTGCTGATCCTGAAGGAGCTTGGGAGTTGAAGAGACTCTTCAGGATTGTGCCACTTGGTGGCAAAAGGGCTGGCCATTGACCAGTCTTTGGATGTGGGTCCACCTCCCTCTCCTTAGGAGCCTGTGACTCAGAGAAGGGCAATTCCTGGAGAAGGACTCAGCTGGGAGCTGGGAGCTTCTAATACTTCCAGCAGCTGGGTAAATGAGTGTTTC
Organism: Colobus angolensis palliatus; assembly: GCF_000951035.1. NCBI lineage: Eukaryota > Metazoa > Chordata > Mammalia > Primates > Cercopithecidae > Colobus > Colobus angolensis. The sequence goes on from NW_012118376.1 coordinate 7,382,626, forward strand.
AGTCTTGAAGAGGTATTGGGGGGCCCAGTGGAAGGAAACAAAGGGGCCAATCACAGCACTCACTACACAACAAAAAGGAGAATAGGAGAGAAAGTCTGTCTGACTGCGGCTTTGCTGTCACTTTGTTGTTGGCTTCACCACAAGGCAGCCGTAGCCATTTACCTCTCTGGGTGCGTCCTACAGGGGCAGTTCCTTTCTCCAAGCCGTGTCTCATATTTTTGCAGTGGAGTGTCTCTCTGAGTGATACAGATCATCCCAATGAGAGTGAACCTGGAATGAAAACTGGTATAATAGTGTGGTACTAGGCATGAATCTTACCTTTGAACAAGGTCCTTGGAACTTGGGGTAGGTGATGTCAGACTCTAGTAATGCTGTAGGAAGCACACCTCTTTTATAGTGAGCCTCCTCTTGTCCTGGAGGGAGACATGACCTCATCCCTCAAAACTGCTCACTGCAAATGCAATCTTGGAAAATGGCCCAAGTAAAGGGTTGTCAGGGCCTTGCATTCTTGGCGTATCCAGCAAGCTGAGCATGAGAGATCCGTGGAGGAGAGCAGGAGAGGGTGTTCCAGGGGAAGGAACAGCATATGCAAACTTTTCTAAAGTGTTTTATGTGCAAGCTTGCCTCCTGAAATGTTATAGAGGTTATTGAAAAAAAAAAAAAAAGAGTTTCAAGGTCATATACATTAAATACTTATTAAAAAAGGTTGTCAAGATTTTTGTTTGTTTATTTATAACTGATGGATTTCTGAGAGCCTTTAATACACTAATAAGCATTGTGAATATTCAAAAAGAGGGAACAATATGTAGCATTTCCCTTTTTTCTGGACCTTGCAGCCATTTTTGGTGTAGTACATTGAAAGCTATATTGCATTCTAATGGCCACAGATACTAGGATAAGGTCCCTGTTGGAGTTTTAGGAAGGTCGATAATGCCATTGTTCTCCACTCAGACTGGAATCAGCTGAGAGATAGATCTAGAGTCAGTTGGGTGCAGATAGAAATACCACATTTATTATTGCCAATGCTTTGGAAGGAATGTGGCCTAAGTGGTTCAGTAATTCTAATATTCTACCCAGATATAGGCAGACCTATTTACCCAGCTCCCAGCTGTGCTGGAAAACCACAGGCCTCCCGAACTTGGAGGACCAGGTAACGTGTGCTACCTACAGGCTAGTAGGCTCCAGGGAACAAGAGAGAGGAGGGAAGGACTCAAATGTTCACAGCAGATTATTCTTCCATGCTCATCAACCAGGTTAGTCAGGCCAGGAGCACTATTCTGATGGATACCCCTCAACAGACATGAAGCTATGTAGAGTGGGGAGTAAGTGTTTCTCCCTAACCCTCCGTCAAGATTGTGTCATGGGGGGCCGGGCGCGGTGGCTCAAGCCTGTAATCCCAGCACTTTGGGAGGCCGAGACGGGTGGATCACGAGGTCAGGAGATCGAGACCATCCTGGCTAACACAGTGAAACCCCGTCTCTACTAAAAAATAAAAAAAAAAAAAAAAAAAAAAAAAAAAAAAAAAAAAAAAAACGAGCCGGGCAAGGTGGCGGGCACCTGTAGTCCCAGCTACTCGGGAGGCTGAGGCCGGAGAATGGTGTAAACCCAGGGGGCGGAGCTTGCAGTGAGCTGAGATCTGGCCACTGCCTCCAGCCTGGGCCACAGAGCGAGACTCCGACTCAAAAAAAAAAAAAAGAAGATTGTGTCATGTGTTCAGGTGAGTGTTTTGATGCTAAGCCAGGCCATCCACCAAGAGTGCTGAGAAACAGGCTTATCACCCTAACAGAGCTGAGAGAGGGACACAATTATCCTCCCAGAGTTAGGGCACTTCACAAGTTTCTCACTGCTCTTGGGGTATTGGGGAGAGAACATGAGGAAGGGATGGAGAGTCCTCAGAGTGCTCCCTCAGAGACTGAGTGAGTGGCTGTCCTCTATTTGTAGGAAAGGCTCCTGCACACTGGAGGCAGAGTGAGTGAAATGAGCACTGACGCTGATTCTGAGACTGTTGTACCAGACACTGTTTGTGTCCCATCCACATCTCTTCAGCTGTTCTATTGCAAGCACTGCCCCTCTCTGCCCGAAGGTTTCCTCTTAGTCAAAAGTCTTCCAAGCTGGGAGTTAATGCTCCTTGGAATAGTCCTTAGCCAACGCTGGATGGAACTTAGAGGTTCAAAACCCCACTTCCTTGCACCTTGGGTGGCATGACTCTAAGTCATGTTCTATAAAGTCTCCAGAAATCCCCAGTGGGATTGAGCCCTGGTCACCCATAGTGGTAACCTGCTTGATGACACATCATTTATTTGCTTCCTTCCCATACCCATCTCACATCTCAAATAAACAACTTTCACTCAAATCCGTGTCTCAGGATCAGCTTCTGGGTAACCCACACTAAGGCTCATATTATCCACAACATCCAACCATTCATCCTTCCATCCATCCCTCCATGCATTCCTCCATGCATCCATGCTTCCATCCATCCATCCACACATCCATGCATCCATTCATGCCTCCATCTATGCATCCATCTATCTGCTCATCCATCCTACCAAGCTATCATATGCCAAGAACATATGAGGTACTCAGGATAAGGGATAATAAATCACAGCCTTTGAACTAAAGTTGCTCAACTGAATTGCTTTATATTCCCCATATTACCAGGCAGAGATACTCAATACACCAGATACCAAAGGGGCATTGGAAATACTGAATAATTTTCTTTTCAAAGGCTTGAAGAGGATTGTCAAGCTGAGCTATCTCCGCTGGGGCAAACGGTGCCTGGCACATGGTGGATGTTCAAGAAATGTTCACTGAATTAGTGCTCAAATGGGCAGAGTGCACAGATGGATTCAGTGTAAAGTAGGTCAGCTTTTCTCTGGAATCCCTTGCTTTCTGAATCCTTGCCCCAAACTGTAAATTTACAGTAAATTCACAATTTAAAAGATGGTCTCAGAAAATGAAAAAAACTCACTTAGGTCAGGTGAATGTGAGATCCCTCGGAGGAAAGTTTTTACACTTAAAAGAAGAGGCAGCAGGGAGATGGATGAAACCAAGTGGCCGACACTGAAGGCCCCTGCACCAGTGTGCAGAGATGTGGAGTGGAAGTCTTCTCCGGTACCTTTCAAATCATAGAATACAAATAAGGTTAGTCCCAACTACAAGAGTGAACAAGGCCATGTTTTGAGTTCTTTTTTTTTTTTTTTTGAGACGGAGTCTGGCTCTGTCGCCCAGGCTGGAGTGCAGTGGCCAGATCTCAGCTCACTGCAAGCTCCGCCCCCTGGGTTTACACCATTCTCCGGCCTCAGCCTCCCGAGTAGCTGGGACTACAGGTGCCCGCCACCTTGCCCGGCTCGTTTTTTTTTTTTTTTTTTTTTTTTTTTTTTTTTTTTTTTTTTATTTTTTAGTAGAGACGGGGTTTCACTGTGTTAGCCAGGATGGTCTCGATCTCCTGACCTCGTGATCCACCCGTCTCAGCCTCCCAAAGTGCTGGGATTACAGGCTTGAGCCACCGCGCCCGGCCTGTTTTGAGTTCTTAGATTGTCAGTTGCTAAGTGCAACCCATGAGCCATTACTTGCGATTCTTACACAGTTGGGAGTTGTAGGAGTGACAGCTCTTAACCCTTCCGCTTTGCAGTGTGGAGGGGTCTGATGAGGCCTGATCTCTGATGAGTTGCCACAGGGCAGAAGCATGCAAATGGCTTGTGTGATGGGAGAGTTCATGCTAAGCTGTTGGTTCATGGTGGGCTCTTAGAGACTATGGGGTAGAAGGGGCTCGAGCTGGTTCTTAGAACATGAGTAGGATTTGGCTAGGTGGAGGAAATAATAACAGTCCCTAGTTATCAAGTACTGTGTGCAGGCTCTGGGATAAGAGTTTCTAAACAGAATCTCATTTAATGCTCCCCAAACTTAAACAAACACCTCTATCATTATTTCTGTTTCAAAGATGAATGATAGAAAGGTTAAATAATTTACTCATATCGAAACAATGAATAAAAGACAGAGTCAAGGTGCAGATTCAGGTGCACTTCCTTAAGGGCCTGTACCTTCAGCAACCCTTTTGAACAATGCTACTGCTCTGCTATTTCTTGGAGGGTAGGGAGGGAGGGAAATTAAAAATGAAAAAAAGAAAAGAAGAGAAAAAGAAACCATTTTCCAAAGATCATGACCTTGAATGTCAGGACAAGATTCTATCCACTGCTTTCTTGGTGGTGGCTTTCCTTGTGGGTGCAGCCTAGTCAGAGTGAAAGCTGGGACTGTTTCCAGTCCCTTTCATTCAGTACGTAACACACCGCTGAGCACTCCTATCCGAGTGCTGACAATGGTTCCTCTGGGTGTGTGTTCAGGTGTCTTACGCAGAGGAGTCTTCAGTGACCCAGAAGGAAACTAAGGCGTGAACAGGCCAAATTCTCTGCTGGTCACTGAATGTGGCTACAGGCTGTGGAGCTGAGGCATCTGCCCTCTCTGCAAGGGCTCAGCCGGAGACACACTGGAGCGTTGAGTACTTCTGCTGTACCGTGGCCTTGCCATGCTTTCTCATGTAGCTCATCTCCTGCCACTCTAGTTTCTTATTTTAATTTTTAACTGTGGTAAAATACACAGAACAAAATTTACCATCGTAACCATTCTTAAGTTCAGAAGTGGTAAGTACATTCACATTGCTGTCTAACTGACCTGCAGAACTTTTTCATCTTGCAAAACGTGAACTCTGTACCTATTAAATAGTAATTCTCCATTCTCCAGTCCCTGGTGACCACCATTCTACTTTCTGTTTCTATGAATTTGACACATACTTCACAGAAGTGGAATCGTACAGTATTTGTCTGTGTGTGACTGGCTTATTTCACTTAGCATAATGCCTTCGACTTTCATCCTTGTTGTAGCACATGCCAGAATTCTCTTCCTTGGTAAGGGCTGAGTAATATATTGTATGTCTGTGTATGCCACATTTTGGTTATCCACTCATTTGCTGATGGACACTTGGGCAACTCCCACCTTTTAGCTATTATGACTGATGCTGCTATAAACATGGGTGTGCAAATGTCTCTCTGAGATCCTGCTTTCCATTTGTTTGAGATTTACCATCGTTTTCTATGTTCAGTGGCCATCATAGAGGGAAAAGAGGGCGAAAATAGCAAACAAACAAATAAATGGAAAACTCCAAGATGCTCATAGAGGACTCCATAAGAAGCCATAAAGATAGTGTAACAACCCAGCAAAGGAGGAGCAAAACCTCACAGCCCTAGTAGACAGTTTCAAAGGCAATTGCTAAGCCCAAAGAGTCCAACAGCTCACACACAGTCTTAGTGGGGCTAGAAAACAATCTGGAGACACCACATCCAACTCCCTCTTGATCTCTTCAATCTGACATTCCTATTGCACTTTTGCTTTAGGTTCTGTATTCAGCTGGAGCATTATTCAGAATTTGTTTTTACAAAGGATGGAGTCTAGATAGGAAGCCCTAAATCCAAGCCGTAATGACCAGTGACTCCCAGCTCTGCTGCAGAGGCTCAGACAGGAGGCAAGAGCCTTGAAAGAGATTTTCTCAACCTTCAGCTAGCCTGTCTCCTTAGCTGTGGAAAGCAAGCCTCAGCCTGTCACCAGGGCCCAATCCTGTACCATCTGGGCTCTCAGGGGAAGCTGTATGAAAGCGTGAGTTGCTGTAGCCTTGCTATTTAGGGCTGGCTGCATGGCAGATGTCCTTTACGCAGAAGCCATATGTACCCCTCCCTCTGTGGGGAGAGAGCAGGAATGCTGCTCAAAGGCCCCCCATGAACCTTAAAGGGAGGTTTCCAGGTCCTGTAAAGTGGCCTGGTCCTGGGGGAAGCAGGGCGGCCCTCAGCACAAGGAGGGATGCCTTGTCTCTCTGCAAGGGACTACCCCTTCTAAGGCTTTGAGCTACAAGTGCCAGACTGTGGCTGGCTCCAGGGAGACAGGGGAGGGCAGAAGGCAGTAGAATCCAAGCCGGGGCACAATATTTATGTGCAGAGAGCCCAAGAGAGAGGCCTTGGTGTGTTTTGTCCCACTCTGCACTAAGCGCGTTTCTGGCTGGTAACTCCACCACGAGCTGAGTGGAAACAGGCCTGGAAGGGAACAGGCGATGGCTGGTGCCAGATGTGTGCCTCCCAGAGCCTATGCCCTCTGGATCACAGCGAGAGTTTCTTGTGGCTGCAGCATTGGGAATGCAGAGCAGCCCCTCCTTAGAGGTCTGCACTTAGCAACCTATTAGAGCCACAAGGGGCCCTGGAGATCATCTGGTTCGAGCTGGTCATTTTATAGTTTTAATCAAGCCAGGAATGTGAAATGACTTGCTCCAGGCCACACAGTGTGAAAAAGAGCAGATCCAGCGGTGTGACTCCAAAGTTTCTTCGTTCTGCCCTGTGTGGCCTCCCTGAAGGGTCAAGTTACTAATATTGTCTCCTACTAGTTGTCTCAAGTGCGATAAACACAAGTTTTAATCAACGAATATGACATCATGAGGACATATACCATGCAGGCAGGTAATAACAAGTGGATGCAGGAGGTGGAAAATAGCTTTGGCCAGTGTAGGAGATGTCTCTTTCTGAAATCTCCTTGTGATTGATTGAGTTCTCAAAAAATACCCCCCTTCACAGAGAGAATCTAGATTCTCAGGTTCCATTTAGTTAGTCTCTGGAGTTGGGAAAATATCCTGTCTCCTTTTTATCCAAGTTACAGAGCCCAGACCCTCCAATTGTTCAGCCATTGTTCATACCTGAGTGTCTTCTATGTTCCAAAAGTGATCCATATATTATCTTTAATTTTTACAACAGTCCCAAGTGTCAGCTACAGTTACATGTTTTCAGGTACAGAAACTGAGGCTGAGAGCCTCTTATCTGTTCAAAGCTCTAAGATGAGGGACACACACACACACACACACACACACACACACACACACACAGGACTGACTGTGAAGCACCTCCTTCCAAAACATCCCAGCTCTGGTGAGAGACTCCTGGGGAGCCAACTCAGTAACATATGAGACCCTGGGATTCATACTGTTTATAGAGTAAGCCCCTGAAACTGCACAATTAGCCCATTGAGGTTATTCAAGGCTATATTTTGAGGACTGGGCTCTAGGATGAACAGTCATGCAAAGGGTTATGAACAAGCTAGCTGCCGATTCACCCTGCAGTTTCTAAGGGCATTAGAGTTCAGGTTAGAGCTCTGATCTGCCTGCATCAGAGATCTTCCCCATCGAAGGACAGGAGTGTGAAGGGGCTGCCTGCCTGGCTTAGATGATGATGCTCTCCTCTGCAGCAGCACCTGCTGTGTGTGCCTTTTCTGCAGAGGCATATCCAGGAAGGAGCCTGTGAGGCACTGGACATCAGACAGGGCTGGAGGAGACCTTAAACCTCATCCAGACCAGTGACCCCCAAATGTGTCTTTATCCAGACAAGACCTTATAGGGAAGCCATACTAGATGCTGTTGGTGCCTCCACATACCCCCTCCACTCACCCAGGGGTCTCCTGCAGCTGTTTTCAGCAGCGTCTGCATAAACATGTCCCTGCCTCCTTGCTGGGTAAGCCCAAGGCGTGCTCTGCAGTCTCTTAAAGGCCCAGCACCAGAGGGTTCCATTGTCACAGCCATGCCCCTGCAGTATTGCTCCTTTTGTTGATCTTCCTCTCATCCTTGTCCCACTTCTCCACTCCTTCATGGTGCTTTTTAAGATCATCTCCCAAATAAATGAATTGCACCCAATTCTTGTCTCAGAGTATGCTTAGAAGAACCAAACAAAGACAGATAACCCAAAGCCTACACCTTTAGAATCTCCTAGGTTCTAGGGGAGCTCTGAGGTATGCTTAGTTTGCCCAGCTCAGAAAATTAATCTTGTTCAATGCCTTAGGAGATGGCTGGTCAACCCGCTCCTTGAGTATCATCTATCTTCCTATCTCCCCATCCCCAAGACCCCTCTGTAGTACATATATAGAAGGATCAAGTCTCTGTTAGTTATAAGTGATGGGTAACTCAAACTGGCTTAAGCCAAAAAGAGAATTTATTCACTCAGGAAATGAAAAGTTTGGAGAGTTGAGCCTGGACTGCCAGCAGTCCAAATGGCACCTTTGTGAAAATTTAAACGTGTATACATGAAGGCACTATCTGGCCATCTACCAGAAAACTTTTTAGTAAATAAACAAACCAGAATGACTTTGAGGTGAAGGGCATATTCTAGCCCTGGATCCAGATTTCTCTCCTCTCTCTATGTCTCTCTCTCTCGCCATCTCTTAGAAATGCCCTCAGCAGGGTTCATTCTCAAGCAGGCTCTTCCCTCGTGGTGACAAGGCAACTGATGGCAATTTCAGGCTTATATCCTATTTTCTCAGCAACCTTGGTATAAAAGATCATGCCTCCTTCTTCCAACTGTTCTGACCAAAGTCCTGGAATTATGCCTTATCTGCTGTGATTGGCCTGATTTGTGTCACAAGACACAAATCATGAATCAATCAGTGTAGCTGCAGTGATGTCATGCTCTGCTTGGCCACGGCTGGGTCCCATGTCCATGGTGGAATTAAGGAAACATGTTAGTATTCCCACCCCAGCCCTAACACCCTGAGACTGGGAGGAGGGCCGGGTTCCTGAGACAAATCAGGGAGCATTGTTGGAAGAAGAGTAGTGGCTATGCAGGCTGAGCGGGCAAAAACAGATGTCAATTCTAGCAGTGTGGCTGAAACTTGAATGTGCATGAGTCACCTGGGGATCTTGCTAGACATAGGTTCTTGGGGATCATTCTTAAAGATTGTAATTCAGAAAATCCGCAGAGGGACCCATGAATTCGCATCTCTCAGAAGGCTGATGTTGCCAGTGCCTGAGCACACTGCGTCATGGTTCACTGTGGTGCTCAGTGGTCATCAGATTTCTCAAGCTGCTGCTGAAGTCCCTGAAGTGGTGTGCCCTGGAGGCAGGCTTCTTTGAAGAGTCTGTGAAATATGGCCACAGAGAAGGATGCTCAGCCATATCTTCCTCTCTCTCTTCCTGTTTATCAGAAGATAATGGGACTTGGCCAAAGGATGCTTGTGTGGGGTAACCAAGCTGTCACATGAAGGATTTTCCTCGAAGTTCCTTTGGAGTTCCTCGAGGAACTTTATGTGACAACTTGGGTATCCCACACAAGCCTCTGTACCCCTGTATATCCTTCCCTAAGAGAATTTTTGATTTGGGAAAAGGAAGGGATAGAGAATGCAGTTAAGGACCCGGGGCTAGGGTGGGACAGATGAAAGTGATTTGTCTTTCAGGAAGGACAATGACTTTCTGAAAGTAGAAATAGTGTAGGGAGGGATTGGATTTTTAAGAAGCCAGAAAAATGCCAATGCCCTGGAATGTCTATATACTAGGATGGCATCCTTTCAAACACATCCAGGTGTACCTATGGACTGACCTGCTGAGATAGGAGCTGGGTTCAGAGGAGGTCTGATTACCTGTACAGCTGCAGAGGCAGAGGCAGCAGGCTCGCATCCTATCTCACCTACTTGGGCCAGCAGAAATGCTAACTCCAGTGCAGCATGATAGAAATATAATAAAGATGTACTGTGAGCCACATACGCAACTTAAAATTTTCTAGTAGCCAGATTACCAAAGTAAAAAGAAAGAGGTGAACTTGATTTTAATAACATATTTTATTTGACCCAATATGCTTAACACATTATCATTTCAGCACATACTCAGTTTAAAAATTCTGGGCCTACATGAATGGAGCTGGAAGCCATCATCCTCAGCAAACTAACACAGGAACAGAAAACCAAACACCTCATGTTCTCACTCATAAATGGGAGTTAAACAATGAGGACACATGGACACAGGGAGGGGAATATGACGCACTAGGGCCCGTTGGGGGGTGAGGGGGTGAAGGGAGGGAACCTACAGGATGAGTCAATAGGTGCAGCAAACCACCATGGCACACGTATAGCTGTGTGATAAATCTGCATGTTCTGCACATGTATCCTGGAACTTTAAATAAATAAATAAAAATTCCAATTCTAATCTCACTCTTACACAGTTGTGATTCTTCAGCATAAACATGAAAGCATGATTTACTTTAGAATTCAAATGTCAACTGTGGAATATTATAAAGGCAATGACAAGTCATAATAATTTCATGAAGGCATCCTTGCTAGAAAAAGCTGTCCATCATCTGTAATGCATACATACATTGCGACTGAGCTATTTCACATTTTTTCCCCATACAAACACCTTTGAAATGTGCGTTTTACAACACAGCACGTCTCAATCTGGACTGACCACATTTCAGGTGCCCAATAACACGTGGGGCTAGTGGCTGCTGAATTGGATGGCACATCTTTAGTCCTGGCAGGCCAAAGCTGTCCACCATCTCTTCCTCATTTTCTTCCTCTTCCAGAGTGCTGTGGGTGTTGTTTGGATGCTGAGCAGAGATAGTACCAGGTCTGACAAAGACTTAGCTTCAACAGTGGTAGTGGCTGTGTAGACTCAGAACAAAGCATGACAACTGGTTTGTTTTGTGAGGAGGCCTCTCCTGCCTTGCTGGCTCTGTGCAATGTGTGAGTCATAGTGTGAGGTTGGGAGGAGGGGAAGGATGAGATTCTCTCTACTCTGAGGCCTTGTCACGGGCCCTCGGGTGTGTGGGGGCGGGAAAGAGGGACTGACACCGTGGAGAATGGGACAGTGAGGGGCTATGGAAGAAGGAGCCTGGATTCACAAAAATAGATCTGTACTGTGGGGTGGGAACAACACTCAAAATACCATTTGTCTGTGCAGGGGAGGAGCAGGACCAGGGAGAGATGAAAGAGCTACACGGTTTTATGATTGAAACACTCAGGAAAGAGAATGAAGACCAGAGCCATTGGAAATGTCAGACTCTGGGGTTCTTTTTAAAATCGGATCTTAGAGTTGTCTCCATTTTCCAGACTTTTTTCTGAAGAGCCATTTTTCTTTCATGCGTTGCACATCTGTTTTCAGTCCTTCCTACTTGATTTGAGCATTAAAAAAACTTGCTTCATGAACAAACTTCCATTGGCTTTTGAAATGTGCAGATGTGTTATCTTTGAAAAGCATCTGGTCAAATGCTCCCTCACAAGACATGGCCATGGAGTTCCGAGTCTTTTGGGAAAAGCGCTTTACCCTAGAAAAAGTGACAGTGATCTCCAAGACTCATCAGTACAGTGGCGATGAGCTCGGGCTGAGTTTGGCTCAGCCATCCTATTACTTTGCTAGCTCTCTGTGAAGTTCTTTAATCTCCCAAAGCCTCAGTTTCTTCTTCTGCCACATGTGAATAATAATAGTTCTTACCTCACTGGGATGTTGGGAGGATTGGAAAATCCATGTATATTATGCTTAACACAATGCCTGGCACAGGTAATCATGATGGTTTTTCTGTAAGAAACACCAGCTCTTCTGGGCTTCCAGCCAGGCTCTGCAGTTCGGTGATGAGGCTGGCCAGGTAGAGTCTTCTCCTGTACCAAATTGCTTGACTTTAAATTAGACATGACCATGTAACATGACAGATGTGGGAGATGACACACAGAGAGGAGTGAATTGGCTGTAGCTGCTTAGGGAATTGATGGCAGAACTGAAGACGAAACCCAGAATAACTATTTTCCAGTGCTTCTTTAACAGGGTCTTCTGGCACCTGTGAGTTAAATTTCAGAAAGCACAGAGAGGTCATGGAGAAGGCAGGGTTTGAGTATGTAGCTGCAGAACAAATGGAGCAGCCTGCTATAAAAGCAAATATGAAACCCTGAAAGGCAAGTCTAATATATTCAATAGGATTGGCAAATACGTAGTCATGAAAAATCTTACAGTGAATATCGATTTGGCATGGGAAAAACACTTTTGATCTATGTCAAGTAAAAAAACAGGAAATAAAACTACACATAATTTAATGCCATAAATTTAAAATCAATCAATCAACCTATCTATCTATGCCAAAATGCTCTAAACCAGATGTTATATTTCTTATCTCTGTTGGGTAATAGCGTTTTTTTCTTGAGGCTTTGGTGTATTTTCTACAATGAACACTTGCTACTTTCATAATCAGGAAAAACAATACAGGTTATAAAACATTTCCAGTCTCCAGTTCACACCAGGAAGCCTGCAGCTCATTCTCATCTCTCTCAGCCTAGCAGGACTCCTAGAGGCTTCAAAGCCTGCTTTGTTTACAAAAGGATGATTATGTGGGTGTCCAGGGAGATAGACTGATAGAGAACAAAGTGAGACATGTTTTACTGAAGACGATAACCAGAGTCAAGACGCTCTCCAACAAAAACCTTCAGTGAATCAGTGGATGGCTGTTATAGTCAGAGTAAATGGGGTAAATGGCAAATGGGAATGTTAGCAAGCTCTGTGGTGGAGGACCATAGACTTCTTCATCTGTCTCTATGGGGCAATAACTAAAAATAAAGTTCATCATGATTGTGATTTTCACTTAGTTGGGGATCAGTTAACCCAGTTAATCAGGAGTCTGATGAGGTCAGTGGCTAGGGTTCCTCCCTCCCCCTCATCTCACTGGGTTTCTGGCCAACTTGCCTACAAATCACATGGGAATTCTGCCCCAGAGTCTCACCTATGGCTGTCTTCCCACACCTGCCCATTCTGTCTTTTTGCCCTGATTGAAGTTCTTTGGACTTGGATCCAGTTGTTCTTCTCTTCCCAGCCTCTTTGGGTCTGTCCATTGTCTACACAATCTTTGTTGTGTTGACCCTACACTTGGCCCTTTGCTGATTCCTCAGATCCCTTTCCTGTAGCTTTGGGGCAATCAACCTTGCTCCTCTCCCATGTCCACTGACCCCACCCAGGTCACAGCCCTGCTCCTGTGTGCTCAGGAGAGATGTCTGGATGTCACTGGCCCTCTGGTTTTGCTTTGTGCCACTGCCACAGAGTCTCTGCAACTCTGTTATTCTTGACAGCAATTCTCCAGCCATAAGTCAGCACCAAAGCCTGGGAGATGGGACACTGACAGATTAAAGAGGCCCATCCTAGGACTTGGTTCTGCCACCCCTAGTTGGGAGACTTTGGGCAAGGTACTTAACCTCTCTCAGCCTCAGTTTCCTCATCTGCAAAGTGGTGACAATAATAGTCATCTGATGAATTGAATTGTTACATGTAAAGTATGTCCAAGTTGTTTGGCACATAACCAGTACTCAATAAATGTTAGTTGTTACAATGTTATTATTTTATTATTATAAAAGCAGCCTAACCTAAGTGGTAAGAGAATAGGCTCTGGAGTCAGATGGACTTGGTAAAACTGCTCTTCTGACTGTGACTAGCTGTGGCATACCCTGAGTGCCTCAGTTTCTTCTTCTGTAAAATGGAACAATACAGAGCACTACCTCTGGGACTTGCTGTTGAGATAAAGTGAAATAATGCAAAGATACACTTTCAAAATGCCTGATATATAGCACCATAAAATGTTTGTTGTTGTTTATATGACAGACGATGGTCAGCTTTTTCAAACAAGGATGACTTTATGAAATTATCAGTACTTGTCATTATATTTATAATATTCCAGAGTTGATACTTGAACTCTACAGTAGATCAAACTTTCATGGTTGTGCTGAAGAACCAGAACCTTGTAAGAGTGAGATTAGGACCAGAATTGGCCCAGCTGGGTTTTCCCTCTGTCCAGGAGAATGAGCTCATTTTGTCCTAAACCAGATTCTATTTGTCTTGAGTGCACATAAGCTGAAACCAAGGGGCCTCTGAATCGGGGAATGTACTGGCCAGCAGCAATGTGTTTGGAAGCATACATGGATCTCGGTGATAAAGATATAGCCTGATTGATTCACATAAGGAGAAGTGAGAATCCTTTCAAAATTTATCATTTTTTTGTTCAAGAATACAAAAATGACTCAAAATCATCCTGGAAATCACTAGGTACAGGAAAATATGACCTCATGGAGTCCCTGGAGATGGCTAGACGTCTTCTAGAGAAAGTCAGCCTTTGGCATCATTACAAACCCTCCCTATTTTAGAAAAAAAATCATAAAGCTCAAGGAGGAAAACTTTCCTGCTTGCAAGGAACATGGTTTATGAAAGTTAAGCCTTGCCATCATTTAAGTCAGCCACAGATGAATTCTCATTTATTTCCTGACTGCCTTTGTAGTAAAATCTATCTGTTAGAAAGCAGCAAAATAGATTTCTAGATTTGCCAAAACAAGTCACTAAAGTACTAATGTAATAAGAGGTTGCTTTGTATATTAAATGAGGCTTTGACATCAGATATTCAAAAGTTTTTTTATCCATTGTTTTATTAAAGATGACTGGGCTTTATTTACCAAGTACCAGCTGCTTTTTTCTAAGAAAAATAAGCACCAAAGAATCCAGGGACCAGAGCTAAGCTGTGAGTACATCAGTAGAGAGCGGAACAGCAAATTGAGACTTCCATTTTTATATCTAGACATCAGGGCCACATTATCTACGCACCCAACACCTAGATAATTGGTTTATACAGCAGGAAAAATGTCCTCTAGGTTAAGCCTGTTTACTAAGAAGCTCAGCAGAGAATAGCCTGTTGATCCTGACCTCAAGGACTATAGATTCAGCAGAGATGATGAAAAAGAAAGAGGTACCCGAAAACCAAACAAAACCACAAACTCAGCAGCTGTCCTCAGGTAGAGTTTTTCCCTTAGTAGAGACCATTAAATAAAAGTGTAAGAATACGCTTTGTAAAAAAGGAAAGTAAGGTCTATCTGCAAATGCAACAGTCAGTATTTTGTATGTTTCACAAGGGCAATGATCAGATATTGTTCACTGAACTCTAAAGCATGTCTAGTGCATGCTATGGCAAATGTCATGCCAATCAGTCTAAACACAGCAAGTCTTCTTTATGCTTTAGCATGCTTACAAATTGCAGCAGGTGCGTGTTAAAAACATGGACTCCCAGGCACCACCTTCAGAAGATCAGATCCAGTAGGCCATGGGTAAGTCTGAGAACTTTCATTTTTCTTAAAGAATCACATTAGGTGGTTCTGATGCAGATGGTTCGCAAACCACACTTGGAGAGACACTTGATATAGCAAATACAGTAAATTATAAGCCAAATCAGAATACTACACATTGTAAACGCAAGAAAATAAATACATGCACAAATATAATTATGTAATAGTTGCATGAAAAAAGCCAACATATCTAAAAAGCTGTCTCAAAGCTGTGTTTTAAAAAACTTGCAGGTAAGTGTTTGAAGGGGCTAGTTAGCCGTTATATGAGGCACAAACATGAACTCAAAGCCAGCTAGCTAATTTAATAGATTATATTAATCAATGACTTGCATGTTAATATTTAATTGGTAGTCCAGTGGTTCTCCACCCCATATGGATGCATGTTAGAATCATGTGGGAGCTTTTGATAAGCTGATCCCTGAGGCTCCAGCTCCAGTGACTGATTGACTCAATTGATCTGAACTGGGGCCCAGGCATGGGCATGGTTATAAAGCTGCTCAGATGACTGTGATGTACAGGTAGGGCTGAGACTCTGTCCACCTCCTGTACCCATACTCTCTCTCTTCTTTCTCTCTGTCTTAAAAAGATAGGTTAGGAAAATACTGTCAGAGAGATTAAGCAATTTGTCCAGGCTATAAATCAAGTTACCAAATACTGAGGTAAGCTCCAAAGTGAAAAAAAAGTAGACAGCAAAATGGTCAAGGAAAGGGAAGTTACCCTGGTTGAGAGGAGATATGTGAAATCAAACTGCTGTGGTCTCCCTGCAGCTCAGGAGGAGAAAAATCAGCACTGAGCAAAGAGAATTGCAGAAAAGACTATCCTGTGGGAGCAGAAAGCTTTTCAAAGGGGGTGCTTTCTTTTGATGAAAAGGGACAGAAAAGCACGAGAAGGTATAAAGAAGTGTTCCAAGGAGACAAATTAACCCCCTCCTCCCGGTGAGTAGAAACTTGGTGGATAAGGGTTGCATGATACGGAGGAGGCAGCTTGATTGCCCTTGTCCTTCCCACAACCAATGCTCAAGGCGAAGTTACTCAGTGTTTTTAACGGCACTCTCTCCCTGGAGCCTAGGCCCAGCCTCAATGTGCTTAGCATAGCACTCACCTGTCACTGATTGATCAGATTGGCCCCAAGTTCAAATCTATCTGCCATCTCTGGCATAGTGGAAAAGGCATGGTCTTTGCACCTAGAACCAACTTTGAGCACCAGCTTTGCCCATTTCTAGCTGTGTGGTCTTGGGCAAATTACTTAAGTTCCTGAGTTGTAGTTCTCTTATAAGTTAAAAAGAATAGTTGAATGAAGAAGACAAAAAATGCATGTCTCATAGTATTTTGTGAGGCAAAGGACAAGAAGAGTGTCTGGCACATGGTAGGTCCTTAATAATGATAGCCAGAAGTATTGGGTGTCTGTAAAGTCATGGGAATAAATATGATAAACGGCCTTGAGGTGGAAATATGAACATAGGTAAGACTCCAAAATGGAGCCTTGGAAGGCCTCCCTTAGTACAAACCTTAGCCCGTGTGCAAATCCACATTTGAAAAGGAACTTTCAAGCTGTGAATGAAAAGAAGTGGGACTCACCAAATCACATGAGCTCACTGTATGACCCACTGGCCACACATGGAAGAAATGCTGCTATGACAAAGCAGTTCTCTGTTCTGTGATGTTTGCAATTAGTCCCTGTATTAAGAGAACATTAGGAAAAAAAAAAGTCACTCAGGGTCCAGAACCTCAACAGAAGAAGCCAAAGGAGGGAGGTCTCTGTCCGTCTCCCCTGCCCACAGGGCCATCTTCTCTTATCTCATCCTAACCACAGTCACACAAGGTCTATTATTATCATGATGGCACCTAGTTCACCAATCAGAAAATTGAGGTCGGAGAAGAGAAATATCCTTCATGGAAGTGGTGGAGCTGAAATCTGAATTGATGTCTTTAAACCCCAGGACCTGAGTTCTTTGCCAGGTATTAGACACAGTCATCAAGACTCCTTGGTAAAAAACGAAGAAATAAAATCCTTCCAGGGAAACATGCATGTAATATTCTTCTGTTCTTGGGTCACTCTGAGTATTGAAATAATCTGTAAGCAACAGCCATCTCCATGAAATAAGAGCCCTGTTCCTCCTGTCAGTTATGTTTAGTTCAGCAAGTGAATTATGGAGGACAAAGTAGTTGTAAGTTAATAAACAGTGGTTATTTGCAGATGTTTATCAAATTGCTTTGATTTGCCCATATTAAAGAATGAGGGAATTCAAATACTTTATTAAGTATTCTTCCATGTGAGAAACTTCATAAAGCAACACTTCAGGTCCTTTAAGAGTTTGAACTGCTGTCATTGGCAAGGAACACAGAACCTGATGTCAAGAAAGTAAAACAAATCCAGTATCTCCATGTGTTCTATGCTACATACAGAATCAAGATAAACTCTCACGGAACAAAAGTTAAGTAAGTAACCAAGAATGCACAATGATGGTTTTCTTCTTTTATATTGGATTATTATGGGCTGTGTGGTATGGTATCTCTGGATTGGCGACCATGGACTTGGGCCTCCCAGCAGCAGAGATGGGAGGGCCTTCATGGAGGGGCTGAGGTTTGTGGTAGGTATCTGGATAGAGCTGGCAGAGGCTTAGAAACCAATGGCTTTTAAACCTTCTCAGAATGCACTTTCTTTTCCTGCAGATACGCGAGAGAGAATTTTATTTTACAGAAGGATCTGTGGTTTGAATTAGAATAGCACTATTGTGACAAAGTTGGCTTTCAGTCTAAGTGATATATTTGCGGAAAATTATATCTGTGCCTTCAGCAGGAACTCACAGTGGTTTATAGCTTACAAGTATGTTTTGAAAATAAGTCCATAAGCAGCAAGGGAGCAGAAGTTCTTTACAGTTATATTGATTTAAATGTCATTTTCCATCATCCTAGGAGTTATGATGGTATAGGTTTGGTTCCCTGGATGAATGTTGGAGCTAGTTCTTTCATAAAGCAATAGAGTTTCAAATGCTTCTAGGATTTTATGAAAAGAAAAAAAAAGATATTTGGTATTTGGTCACATTTGAACTAAATCCTTGAAGTGCTCAAAAATGTGCTGGGAAATTTTGACAAAAGTTTCTAAAATGGTGTCTATTTCTTTCTTGTAAATCCACCTATCAGAAGGTGAAGGGAAATGTCACATCGGGTAGATTTGGGATTATTCATTTGAAAAGTTTATGAGTTGATATGGTCCAGGCAATGGAAAAGATTAAGTGTTCAATGAAACCCAGAGAAACCTCAAAGAGAGTCAGACCAGAGATCTCAGAATACCAAATGGATCTTCAAACCTATCAGTTTCCCTGAAGCTCTAAAATGCATGGACTGCATGATGTGACGAATATTAAAAATGGCATCTCAGACCATGTCTGCCTGAATTTTTGTGTCCTGGAAACTGAATTGGCAAATGGAATGCAAGGCCTAACTGGCAATGCTTAGACCAAAAAAGTGCCTAGGAGTCTCAGTATATTTAGAATAATACTTTGCTCATTAGAAAATTAATGAGGTAGAGAAAATGATATTTTCAAGTCTTTAAGGATTCTTTGGAGGAAACGAGGCTAAATAATGGCCTCTTAAATTGCAAAGGCAGAAGACAGGAATCACTACTATTAAATTCAGTTTAGCCTAAAGCTGCCTCCTTACATATTTTATATTCAGTAAAGGTTTCTCTGTACATAGTGAACTGTAACCTACCTGGATGTATAAACAGACCATAACCTCTTACCAGGTTTAGGCCAATCAAAGGTGGCCAACTGTTTGAACCATGTTCAAATATGACAAACATCGAGTTGTAACCAACGCAACTGTGGCTGTTTCAGTATCTCATCTCTGTTTTCTGTACATCACTTTTTTTCTGTTCATAAATCTTCTTTGACCATGTGGTAGCATTGGAGCCTCTCTGAACCTATTCTTATTTGAAGGCTGTCTGATTAATCATTTTTTGCTGAATTAAGGTCTGTTAACTTTAATTTGTCTAAGGTTTTCCTTTTTTTTTCTTTTTTTTGAGACGGAATCTCGCTCTGTCACCCAGGCTGGGGTGCAATGGCGTGATCTCGGCTCACTGCAACCTCTGCCTCCTGGGTTCAAGCGATTCTTCTGCCTCAGCCTCCCAAGTAGCTGGGACTATAGGTGCGTGCCACCACCCCTGGCTAGTTTTTGTGTTTTTAGTAGAGACAGGGTTTTACCACATTGGCCACGCTGGTCTCAAACTCCTGAACTCATGATCCGCCCACCTCGGCCTCCCCAAGTGCTAGGATTACAGGCGTCAGCCACAGCACCTAGCCAGGTTTTTCTTTTAACATTACATTTGAACATATGATCCATCAGTCCTAAAGAAACTAAAAGCAATGTGAAATGATTTGGTAATGAATTCATGGAAAATACAAGCACTATTCTAGAAATGGGTTGTGAATCACTGAATTAGTAACATTAAGAAGCAAATAGATTATTCTGGGAATTTTATGTGCTTTCTACTTGCCTTTATTATTTTATTTGGCTAGAATATTTTACTATTTCCAGTATTAGATCTTCTTTTCAATTATTAGTAACTTTTTAATAATGAATCCATCAGGTTGTAATTTAATTTAGGAAGTAAATAGAAAATAAAATATTTTTGAAATATTTTAATAGCAAGATTTTTGGTAGGGGGCAAGGGAGGGAGTGGTAATAAACCAAAGAACTAAGTTACATATTGCTGTTCCTAAAATATCCTTTCAAAGCTTACTATGTGTTTTTTTTTTTTTTTTTTTTTTTTTAGACGGAGTCTCGCTCTGTCGCCCAGGCTGGAGTGCAGTGGCGCGATCTCGGCTCGCTGCAAGCTCCGCCTCCCAGGTTTACGCCATTCTCCTGCCTCAGCCTCCCGAGTAGCTGGGACTACAGGCGCCCGCCACCTCGCCCGGCTAGTTTTTTGTATTTTTTAGTAGAGACGGGGTTTCACCACGTTAGCCAGGATGGTCTCGATCTCCTGACCTCGTGATCCACCCATCTCGGCCTCCCAAAGTGCTGGGATTACAGGCTTGAGCCGGCCACTATGTGTCTTTTTATATGTACCATTTTGAATTGTATTTGTTTTCAAAAACTAATTAGCAATGGAAATTTCTTTTAAACGTTCCCGTATGAATTTCTGCCCCATAGTTAAATCGATTGGCTGATGTTATGTTCCGCTACATAAACCAAATTTGTTTCTACTTCAAAAACTTTGTAAAATGTCAGTAAAGCAATCATTGGAAAGGAAATGCTAGCCAAATAATTGTTAGCAAAATAAAATCAAGTGGATTTTGAGTTGTTCAGATAATCAAAAGTGCCAAGAGTCAGTGCTTGGTCCATGGGGGCATCGAACTGAAGTAGAACAAGTCAGGCCACTAATATTTCCGAATTATTTGCACTCAGCTTTGTGTAACTGCTGCTTTAAAGGATGGGTAGCTCCAAATTGCTTAGCTGCAATCTTAACAGTCACCTATTGTTCTATTATTGTTTAAATAATCACAATGATGTTGATAACATGTAATAGTAAGGCAATATTCATATAAATCCATCTTCCTCTAATATAATCTATCTTAAATTAATCCCTAAATCATCTCTCAATGGAGGACACATCTACAATACTGTATCTCATTCCCACTTCCAATTGGTCTTAGTTTTCTCCATGTAAATTCTGATTCTTTATATTTCTTTCAATTTCTGAATATGGTTCAGGAATACCGTGTATTATATATGCCACCTCTCTTCAATCATGTGTCCATCCCAGATATTAATAGTTGATGGTGGCATTTTCTCTATGTCAACCTCTTTCTCATAAACCTTTCTACCTAGTGCCAGGCAGCTCCTACTTTATCAGAATTGGCAGCAGACATACATTTATTATAAGCCACTTTCAACAATTTTTGAAATGTTGGGTGGGGCTGAACATGGTAAATTAATTTTTTTCTCCAAGTTGACATGTTGGAGGAATTCTCTTTGTGTATTATATACTTCCAGCTTGTTGAACAAATGCTGATTTTATGTCCTAGGTTTTGACGAAAGGCAAATTGGGGCACATTTTGCTCACAGTAGCTCTGGTTTCAATACAAATTAGTGAGTTTTAGTGAATAGGCCACATTTATTGAGCACCCACTGTTTACAAAGCATTAAACAATGAGGATATTTACAAAGTATTAAATAGAGAAGGAAATCCAATGGTCCCTGTCTTTATGGAGCTATAATCATTTTAATGAAAGCAATAGAATAAACAAAAAAATTTTAACAGTTGTAGCTGATGGTTTGTCAAAGACCTTCCAGGGAAAGAAACTTAAATTGTAAATGTTACCTCTGCCACAACTGTTGGAATAGTAATAGCCAATCCTCAAGAGGACTTCCGTGTTGGGCTCTGTGAGCTATGACTTTTCTATGGGTAGTGGGGCTGCATGGCTCATACCCATTTCCTCACCCCCAGAACTGCCCTCTAGACACACAAAGGTGGACTTGCAGTAGCTGTGTCCACTGCATGACCACTGGGGCCACTCCCCATTCTGACCATGGTTGACTGACCTGATACAAGCTGAGCCAATGACATTCTCCCTCCCTGGAGTTTGCCTTTGGAATGGAGAGGCTAGAGACTGTAAACAGTGAAACCAAGCCACACATGCCCATGTGTTCCAGAAAGAGGGGGCACGACTGCTGCTGCCAGGATCCCAGAGTTGTTCTGAATCCTGCTGTCTCAGATTTGTCAAGCTTAAAATCATTAAGAACTGCACTGAGGTCTGTATGCAATAAGAACACTTCCATCACTCTCTTTCTTAAGATCTTTCTTGAATATTGATACCCCAGTGTTTCAATAATTTCCCCCTCCCTCCCTCCCTCCCTTCCTTCCTTCCTTCCTTCCTTCCTCCCTCCCTCCCTCCCTTCCTCCCTTCTTTCTTCCCTTTCTGCCTCCCTCCCTCTCTTTCCTCTCCCTCCCGTCTTCTTTCTCCCTTATGCTTCCCTTCCTTCTCTTCCCCTGCCCCCCAAGCTAGCCAGAATCAGATGTTATTACTTGCAATGAAATATCTTTTACTCACACAGGAAAATTATTTCTTTAATCTTCACCACAATACTGGTGGAGTTGTGGGAGGGAAGTGGGGAAAATATTGTGTCCCCCGTTGTCAAATAAGGAAGCTAGGCTTACAGAATTTGACCTGAGGTCACACAGCTGTTAAGTGGCAGAGCCAGGACTCTGAGGCAGCTAGGGCTGTGTGAGTCCAGAGCCAGTACTTCCAGAAAATGTTTGATCTCACAGGTGGTGAAACAGGATTTGCCCACCTTCTGTTTCGCAGAAGATTGCTTCCAGATAACCGTGATCCTGGGCACAGGAATAGCAGTTCTCTCACACATAGGCTACCTTGTCTTTTCCTTTTGGCCTCACCGGCTTTTGGACACCAGCCTTTGAATACAAAAAAACACTATGTGGAAGATGATAGCAACATCAATAATCCCTTACCAACAATCCCCTAGCCGTGTCCCCTTCTTTCTAAACATGTAGTTTAAAATCTACTTCCAGGAAGGTTTTCTTGATTGATTTTATCCAGCATGTTTTTATTTTTAACATGTTTTTGTTATTATTTAAATAATATTTTTATTTTCTTTTATTTTATTTTAGATTGGAAAGAAAGGGAGGGAGAAGATGGTAATACTCAAATCTCGGTGCCTTGCATCCTGGGCAGCTTCTCTTTTTGTAGAGTGGGATATATCCTATTTTGTTCTTCCAGAATTTATCTTTCTACCCTGCTCTCTGGCCAGAAGGATGACTGTTTGGACCACAAAAATGGGTTCCGTTTGGTCATGGCCAAGGGAGGAGTCCCAGCAGAGGATTCCAGAGAGGAGGAGAAGAAGATTGGGGCATGGATTCCCTGCTTTCCTCCCTATGAGGAACCTCAGGTTGGCTGTTTCTCTGGACCAAACACAACTTCTTCTCTTCCATTATACTTCTCTTCACAACTCTCTTATTTTGAATTCCAGTCACCGTACTTTCCCCTCCCTCCTTCAGCTCTAGGGATGGTGGTAGCTCCACTGCTTCTATCCCTGGGATTCTGCACCTTCCCTTACGGTTTCCCTATGCCCTCCCTGCACTATTGTAAACAGTCTCTCCTTAGATCATCCTCCTATGAGCACACTTCTGCTTCCTGCGGGGTTCCTGATTGGTACTAATTGTAAATGCTTCTCCTAACTGGTGCTTCTTCCTGTGTCCCCTCATACTGCATCATTTTTATTGGCAAGCAAACCTGCTGTTCTGTGGTCAGTGTTCTCTGGGAGAGTCCAGTCATTCAGTTGGATATCCAACAGCCAAGCAGTTGCTCTGTGGATGTACATCACATTAGGCCAGCCAGGAATCATAAATTCACATTCAAAGAGAAGATAAGGCTGGTGGTGAGCGCGATTTACAGAAATCTTTCATTACATTCCCTTCCCACTCATGCCTTTTAATGGCAGCACTGTGTGTATTTTTGGGTGGCATGCTACCAGTCTTTCTGTAGAAAGGAGAGGGGGAACTACAGATGTTGATGCTTTTTGTACAACCACTAATTGAGTTGGCTCAGATAATTGAGTTCTATTTGAATTCCTCAGACTATGTGGACAAATATGCCCAACCTCATTTGATAATTGAGGACACTGAGGTCCCTAGGAGGCTAAATAACTTGCCCAGATCACATGAACAGTTGATGGCAAAGCCAAGGCTAGGCCTGGGTCTCCTGATTCCTGATCAGAGGTGCTCGTCCATGCGTAGCCTGTGTTATTGTTTCTCAATACTATTCAGCTTAAGTGTTTATTTCCCTGCTAGAGGAGTTTTTCTCATCTCTGTTTTCTCTTATCAACTGTATTGCCCCCAGACTTCCCACATATGAAGCATACAGCAAAAGAAAAGGGCATGCTACTGGGAAAAGGAGGAGGGGAGGTGGATGCTGAATCAGAGGCTGACAGTTTCTGCTGGCTGCCTGGGAGGGAGCCCTGCTGGGCCTCCTCTCCTATTTTACTTTGACAACTCTGCCACATACCAAAGGCATAAACTTGGCCTTCTCTGGGCTTATTCCTTCTGTCCCCCCGATTGTGCTGGATGTTTTAAATGAAATGCATGGGAGTGGATGACTCACATGTGGGATGGTAATGAAATTTTGGAAATGAGTACCTACAGAGAGGCAGAAAAATTGCAGGCCCTACAGGGCTTCAAGATGCTGAGAGCTTATCCACGATGCGAGGGGATTATAAAAGTCTCAATTTAGACTTATTAAATAAGTAGGACAGGAAAAATATAAAATATACGGTAGAGTAATTTGATTTTTCAAGAGGTTCTCTTTCTCTCTCCCTTTGACTCCTTTCCCCACCTCCCTGTCTGTGACTACCTACACATAAACAAATAGGTGTAATAGATTGTATTACCTACACAAGATGAGCTCCTTTTCTCCTTTTTACTGTGACCTAAGATGCATTTCAGCATGATGACTTTGATAACAATTTTTGCACAATAGTTCTTCAGATCTGAAGACTGTCTTGCTTCCAGATTACAGGTTTCACGTTTTGGCAAACATGATGCCATTTTGTAATCCTCTCAATTGTTCTATGGGTGTGAGCAGCACACACAGTCTCCTTATGCTGCAGTAGAAGAAACTAGGTGGGGAGGAGGGATAAGAAGCAACTTACTGTGTTGTGAAAAAGTACTAGCTGGGGAGTCAGGAGGGCTGCATGCTGGCCCTGCTCTGCTACTGACCAGATATGCAAGACCTCTGACCTCCATGGGACTCTGTTGATCATTTGGGCACTGAAGGACTTGCCAAGACGATTGCTAAGCTCCTTTCCAGTGCTAACATTGTGTAATGAGACATTTTAATTGTGTGTTACAATTTACATAGCATTTCCACATCTCTTCCCCCAATCTTTACAACTCATCTAACAAGGAAAGGAAACTGGAACCCGGAGAGGATAAGGGATTGGTTTTGAGGACACAGAACTCATAGATAGCACAGACTGGTTTAGAAATTGAATTTGTGACCCCAAAGCCATGTTCAGCCTGTGAAGTTTTTTAAAAGTCATATGTGCTTTCACTTATGGTAGAAAATGTGTGATTTTTCAACAATAGTTTTCTTAAAAGGTGACTTTTCAAGTATATCAATCTGAATATTGTGTTCAGTCGAACATGGTAATTTTCCACCCCAGAGCCGCTCAAGAGCCAGGCCATGAGTTGCTCTGAAGAAGGGCGAGCCTTGATCTCACTGGAAGCCAAAATCCTCTGTAGAAAACCATCATGGAAAGAGCACAGTCCCTGTATGTGAAAGTGTGCATTCAGCCTTGTGTTATGGAGGTGTCTCTGGGAATGTTCTCTTTATGCAGTTGCATTTGGTAAGTCAAGTTATATTTTGAATATGCAAAACTCATCTGCCCTTCACAGTGGTCCTCTTAGGAAATTCTTGCTTAGTTTAAAAAGAGAAAGAATATTTTCTAACCCAACTTTACTTGGTCACATTCCTAGCTAAGTAACAGAGCAAGGGGAACTTCCAGCTAGGCAGAAGGGGGAGACTTTGACCAAGGAGGGCGAATGGAATCAGCTCCCAATAGTCACTGCTCCTCACCGCCCCTTCAGGACTGAAGCACTCGTTCCTGCAGCTGCTGGGAATGCTGATTGTCCATAGCTCACAGCTAAGCCTCTGTACCAGGGTCTGCCTGAACTCAAGAGGGCTGCCTAAGCCAAGGCTACACTTCAATTTCCCAGGGCAGCTGTATCCCATGACTGCTTGATACAGTGGTATACACAATATGAAACCCTGGCCCCTTTGCTCCAACTGAGGACAACTCTGCAAGGCCAGTCAAGCTCCAGAGCTCCACTGTGGGCTTGGCTGAGGCCTTTGTTGTGGCTGCATCACAGCCCAGCTGATTCCTTTGCCCAGTCCTGCCTTTCTCACTCCACCATAAATGTATTGCGCCCCAATCTCCACTTCAGAGTCTGCTTCCTGGGACCCTGATCTGCAATACGCATCTTCCTTTCTCTCCATCCTGAGATGGAAGATTCTACAAAACTCCTTTTCTTTGATTGTTATCAGCAACTCTCCTGGATGAACTTGGGAGGTGGGAACCAATATGGAGGAAAACTGGTTGTGGCTGTTTGTGAATATTGCTTCGTGTATACATACAATTTTGGAAATTGGGAGCTGCCTTCCAAAACAGAGCCATACAAAGAATAAGTGATTTGGCAGAAGAAATGGAATGTAGAGAAAATGATGCTGCATAGTAAATTTAGAGGAAATTCTACCACATACGCAAGTACTTCAGGTAGGAAAAATATAGCCCTCTCTGCCTGCTTCCTGAGGTTCTTCAGGCCACCTCATGTCTACAGCAGCATGATCGGGTGCACCTTCCTTCCCATAACTTCACTGATGGTGCATTTCCTGCATGAAGTCTCTATCGTAAGTGTCAGGAGATTTGTATTTGCCTTGTAGTCAGCTTAATATGCTGTGAATTTTTCTCCCTAATAGAGAAGTAAATTATTCAATTATAAAATCTAAATAAGTCTGCATAAAACTAGCTATATCCTAAATCATGGTCAAAACATCATAAGCTGGTTCCATAATCAATAGCATTTCTCAGTTTCTAATGTTCTAATGTTTTTGGACAATCAAATCAACTGCACTGAGGGCATCACACAACTAAATTCAAAGACTGTTACGGTGCACAGGAAGTTATAATCGAATGATGTTGCCTGACTATTGGGTAGCTACATTTTTAACTATAGGTTAACAAGTAGGAAAAAAACATAGCAACAACAATAAAAGCCATGCTAGCCTCTGACAATCAGGTCAGTTCTAACATGACTGTGAGGAGATTAGGTGGAAATTGTGATGTATAATTTGGAGAGAACTCTGGGATGGGCATCTGATTTTGTAACTTTATCAAACTTTTTCTAGTTATTGCACAATGATTGTAGAAGTGCTCAGAAATGTGAACAACTTTTATAAATGTCAACATATTTTATAAATTAAATATGAATTATATACTCAATTTCAATGTGGTTCTTCTACATGATAGGC
Source organism: Colobus angolensis palliatus (assembly GCF_000951035.1). Lineage (NCBI taxonomy): Eukaryota > Metazoa > Chordata > Mammalia > Primates > Cercopithecidae > Colobus > Colobus angolensis. Next base: position 7,409,594 of record NW_012118376.1, read on the forward strand.
AAGTGCAGAGCTCCTAAGGGGAACTCTGCAACTTCCACTGCCTTCCAGCGCACATGGCAGCACAGCAATGCTGGCTTGCTTTTCCTTATTAAGAAGGATGTCAGCTAAGAGGTGAATGTGACAAATGAGCCCCATAGAAGCTCTCAAGCCATTGACTTGGGATGCACTGACATTGGAGTTGGGTTTCTGGGGCTGTCATGATAACCAGGTCAAAAGATTCTCACAGCAAAGTGTCACTTGCCAGCAGGTGCCACACTGTGGCCCCTTGGCATCACTCATTTCCAGCTATACTTTGGAAAATGAATCAATTTTTCATTTTCCTTTGGGAGTGCCAGCTTGAAAAACACAGTGCGAAAAATGCCCCTGCCTTCTGCCACAGAGGGAGTCCATGCAGAGAGCCCTACTGGCAGGGAAGGCTCTGAAAATAAGCCACTGCATCAAGAAACAGGTGGTGAAGGGGAAGTGGGGGCATAGCTCCCACAGTCTTATTTCTGTGTGTAGCATTTGAAACTGAAGAAGGAGTTAGAACTAACTCTCGGCTAAGTCTCACACTCAGAAATTCATGCAAGAGCTTGCTGCTGCCAGACACACCACTGCATGACCAGCATGGTGTTCTCTGCTTTTAGAACAAACTTAACTCTTTCAGAGGTAGTTGTGTTCTTGTACCTAAATATTCTCTTTGTCCTAAAAATTCCTTGTACCAAAGAGTCATGCTGCCCTATATATAGCAAATTCAGCATATGGGTTGAATAACTTTTGGGAACTGGATATATACTAACATACTAGAGTTGGGTTAGAGCTTTCATTTCCATTTGGTAGCTAAGAGATTCCTTCCTTAAGCTCTTCAGCATCCAGCAAAGTTGCTTTGATTTCTTTCTTGAAGGAAGAAAATAGGGTTTGTGGGACCCTGATCTGCAATACGCATTAAGAAAAAAGAGGCATAGCTAACCTAAATTTGGAGAGAAGAGAGAATTCCATGACTTACCGTGGAGTTAGGCACAAGGAGAAAATCTTTTCTGTTTCATGTCAGGTTGTGTGTGTGTGTGTGTGTGTGTGTGTGTGTGTGTGTGTGTGTGTGAGTTCTCTCAAATTCTAGGAGCATAATCCCTGGACATCTTCAAATCTGTTTACTCAATTATTTCTATAAGGGGAAAACTCCAGCAGGATTATAGGCTGCAGAAAAAGTCAAAATTAGAGACGGAGGCAAAATGAGTGGTAGGGTTTAAGGTAACTGGACGAAGGATCTGACAACCCAAGTTATACTCCTCACTGTATCATTTATTAACTCAGACACCATGGAAAAAATCACTTTTACTTATGTGAAACTTAGGTTCACCTAAGAAGATAATACAGGTAATTATAGCTGCCTCTTCCACCAGCACTCCTTCTCTTGGCCCCATATACTTCACAGTTGTAAGGATGGGCATGAAAGTTTTTTGCAAACTATAAAGCACAATTTTTCCAGAACTGGACACATCTTGCTCAAGTGCATGCATGTGACTATGTGTAAGTGAATACCAGGCAAATATACTGTTGACATTCAAGCTTTCCATTTTAACTTTCAGTTTTGTTTGCTAATGGGGTAAACTGGATGGAACCATGTTAGGAAAAAGATTGCTTGTGATATTTACGATGTTCATGGCAGGGTGGATGCATTTGCCAATCTGCACTCGCCTGTGGATGGGAAATTTACAACTGTAGAAATTATACCTTGGTTAGACTCTGTCCTGGGATGGGACTACATTATTCTTTGGGCAGTGACAGGTGGACCTGTGACAAGGTTCCAAGTCAAAAGTCTGCTATAAGAGAAGAATGTCAAAGGTAAACATTGGGAACTCAACATTGCTTTTTTTATTCCTAGAAAGTCCAATTATGGTCCAAAATATTTTCCATTGCATTTCCCTGGCCTGGAAGACCCTTGTCTGATCTTGAAAAAATGTTTAATTTAAGAATTTTTTAATGTTTTGTTTTGATTTGGTTTGGGGTGAGATTCTTAGCGAGAAATAAATCTTCAGGGTTTTTTTCTTTTTAAAATAGGCATTTTTAAAGGAAAATCGTCTAGGATTAAAGGAGCAGTCTCTATAAGGGGGAAGATAACCGCATTCTGCAATAATTGTGGAACTAGTTGCACATGCTTTTGTATGCAACTTTAAAAAAAGGATTGTTTTCCCCTCTACTGCAAGGAAAGAACTGGATTCCAACACCAGCTTATTAGGCCAAGTTCGCTTAGTATGGATTTCAGATGCAACAGACAATTAAAGTATTGAATAACCCTCCCATTTGCACTGCCTTAAAATTGCTTGGCTAACCTTAGAAGCCAAAGCAGGTGAAATTAAACAACAGGCCAAATGTAAAGACAAGACCCTCCATGAAAAAAGGATCCTCAGGTTTTCTTGTCAAGTTCAAGATCAGTGAAGGCTTAGAAGTATTTCCTAAGAACATTTTTAAGAGAGGGAGGGAGAGAGTGAGTGAGTGAGAATTTTTCTTAACTTTTACTTTAAGTTCAGGGATACAAATGCAGGTGTGTTACACAGGTAAACTTGTGTCATGGGGGTTTGTTGTACAGATTATTTCAACACTCAGTTATTAAGCCTCGTACCCATTTGTTATTTTTCCTGATCCTCTCCCTCCCCTCACCCTCCACCCTCTGATAGGCCCCAGTATTTGTTGTTTCCCTCCATGTGTCCATGTTTTCTCATCATTTAGCTCCCACTTATGAGTGAGAACATGCAGTATTTGATTTTCTGTTCCTGCATTAGTTTGCTAAGGATAATTGCCTCCAGCTTCATCCATGTCCCTGCAAAGGACATGATCTCATTCTTTTTTATGGCTGCATAATATTCCATGTGGTCCATAAGTACCACATTTCTTAATCCAGTCTATCATTGATGGGTATTTAGGTTGGTTCCAAGTCCTTGCTATTGTGAATAATGCTGCAATGAACATATGAGTGCATGTGTCTTTATAAAAGAATGATCAATATTCATTTGGATATATACCAAGTAATGGGATTGCTGGGTATATATCCAAAAGAATATAAATTGCCACAGTGAGGAATCACCACACTGTCTTCCACAATGGTTGAACTAATTTATACTCCCACTAACAGTGTATAAACATTCTTTTTTCTCCACAACTTCACCAGCATCTATTATTTATTTATTTATTTATTTACAGCCATTCTGACTGGTGTGAGATGGTATCTCATTGTGGTTTTGATTTGCATTTCTCTAATGATCAGTGATGTTGAGCTTTTTTTCATATGCTTGTTGGCTGCATGTATGTCTTCTTTTGAGAAGTATCTGTTCATGTCCTTTGCCCACTTTTTAATGGGGTTGTTTGTTTTTTTCTTGTAAATTTGTTTAAGTTCCTTATACATGCTGGATATTAGACCTTTGTCAGATACATCGTTTTAAAAAATTTTCTCCCATTCTTTTGGTTGTCTGTTCACTCTGATGATAGCTCCTTTTGCTGTGCAGAAGCTCTTTAGTTTAATTAGATTCCACTTGTCAAGGTTTGCTTTTGTTGTGATTGCTTTTGGTGTCTTTGTCATGAAATCTTTGCCTGTGACTATGTCCAGAACAGTATTGCCTAGGTGGTCTTCCAGGGTTTTTATAGTTTTGAATTTAATATTTAAGTCTTTAATCCTTCTTGAGTTAATTTTTGTGCATGGTGCAAGGAAGGGGTTCAGTTTCGATTTTCTGCATACATCCAGCCATTTATCCCAGCACAATTTATTAAATAGGGAATCCTTTCCCCATTGCTTGTTTTTGTCAGGTTTGTCGAAGATCAGATAGTTGTAGGTGTGCAGTCTTATTTCTGAGTTCTCTATTCTGTTCCACTGGTCTATGCATCTGTTCTTGTACCAGTACCATGCTGTTTTGGTTACCGTACCCCTGTAGTATAGTTTGAAGTCAGGTAGCTTGATGTTTCCAGCTTTGTTCTTTTTACTTAGGATTGCCTTGGACATTCAGGCTAGTTTTTGGTTCCACACAAATTTTAAAATAGCCTTCTCTAGTTCTGTGAAGAAAGTCAATGGTATTTTAATGGGAACAACATTGAATCTATAAATTGCTTTGGGCAGTATAGCCACTTTAATGATATTGATTCTTCCTATCCATGAGGATGGAATGTTTTTCCTTTCGTTCATGTCATCTCTGATTTGTTTGAGCAGTGGTTTGTAGTTCCTGTTGTACAGATCTTTCACCTCCCTTGATAGCTGTATTCCTAGGGAGAATACCCGAATTTTGGACAATTAGTAGTAACAGTGTAAATTTATACTTTTATATTTTACTTTTTCTTCAGAGAACTGAGTGAACTGCAAATATTCAGCACTCACCACTTTCTTAGTCCTCGTATCTTTAAATTCATTTTATCCACAGACTTCATGTAGTTTTCTATCAGTTTTTGAATCTCAATAGAGGTGGGAGTGGTGAGAGCTGAGGCTGTGTGGCCATTGGACCTGTTTATTGGTTGAGACAGACTTGGATTCAAAGGGTTCTTCTTTTTGCAGGTTATGGTGAGGGTTTTCGGTGATAGGGGCCTGTTGGCAACACCTTCTATTTTGTTGATTTAAACTCTTGATGGTCTTTTTCCAAAGTGCATTTCTGTATTGTCTTAAATTACTTGAACCAGTAAAATTTTCACTTGACCTCTTCCTTTGCTCTCATGGTAAACCAAGCTCTTGACCCTGTCCATCAACAGAAAGCAAAGGACTGGAAGGGATTGGTTTCTCTATGTAGTTCTGCCAGGCTTTGATTTGTAACTGGAAAATCACTGGCTTTGGGCTAACCTGAGTTTCTGCATCTTTTTTCCTTTTTTTTAAAAAAGAGTCTTCCTCTGTTGCCCAGGCTGGAGTGCAGTGGTGTGATCTTAGCTCACTGCAACCTCCACCTCCCAGGTTCAAGCAATTCTCCCACCTCAGCCTCCTGAGTAGCTGGGATTACAGACATGTGCCACCATGCCCGGCTAATTTTTGTATTTTTAGTAGAAACGGTGTTTAGTGAGTTTCTGCATCTTTATTTTCAACTGGGCATTGCTTTCCTCACTCAACCTGTAGATATCTGTAGTAAATATAATTGTTGTCTGTAATGACACAATAGAGCTGGAGAGGTACACTTTGAATATGTAACCTGTATGTCTTATGAAGTGCTATGAATTGTCTGTTAGCACACTTCATAATACCTTGCAATTTTAGTAGGTGAAAACGCGTTAGCCTCTATTTGCTAGCTAAGGCCTTGCCCCTACTATCTTATAATTGAGAATGTTAAAAATGTTCTCAGTTCAGCAGTTAATGTACATTGAGTATCATATTCCAAGTATTAAATCAGATAAGGAGCTAAGCCTCTTTTAAATTATAAAGGGGACAGGGGAAAAATGGGACCCAGCAAACCATCTGTAGTACATGCCCCCAGCACAGTTCTGCAGAATTGAAGGCAAAAGTTGCCTGTGAAACTGTGGTCAGGACAGCCATCTGGGAGGAAGGGGCCCTTGACCTTGGGGCCATCTCTGAGCTTTTGCCTTGCGGCAAATGAAAGCTGAAGCACTGCTCTATTTTTCAATATGCCCAACTCACTCTAAGCTTGAGGATGATCACCATGCTGTATGAATTTTGTAACCAGCCTGTGAAATTTGGCTGCTGCCCCATGGCCAAATTTGAGAGTAGTTGCTGGGCCTGGTCCAGCCATAACCACCCTGGCTGTGGTTGTAAATCACTGGGAGGTTTTGAAGGAGTGTCTGTAAAAGGCTGGTTGCTTGAAGCTCTTTTTCTGCTTGGAAACTGCAGAGAAACAGATACCAGCAGTTGAACATGCCCTGCTTCAGATGGAGCGTCAGCATCAGACCTCTCCTCCCCAGTCCAATCTCAGGCCCCATCCTCTTCTCTCTTGTTTCTTTTTAGTGTGCCTGTCCCTGTCCCCTCATCCTAACAATGCTGCCTTGGTTTTTAAAGCATATAACATTCTTCCGTGAATCAAGTCATTATAGTTGTTTTGAATTCCAGAGCATTTGATTGATGTGGCTGTTGGTATAAGAAACATCCTCTTCTACTCAGAATAAATTTCCAGCCCCTCTTTGGGAAACTGACTCATATCAGAGCTATGACACTGCAGTGCGAGGATTGGAGATGGAGAATGCTGTCTCCAGTTAAATTGGAGATGGTGCTTAGAAATCATCATTTAAACCACCCCCCACAAAAGAAAGAATAAACCTCCAGATGCACTGATCCTATTTCCTCAGGACTCTCAATTCAGGGTGATATCATTGGCCTACGATGACCAAAACTCTTTTGTGTTTTGCTACGTCAGTGGCAATCAGCGGCATTAAGATTTATGACAGTGTAATTTTATATACTTTCAGAAATGATCTAACAACGATCTAATGATCTAATAATTCAATGTATTAAAATGCATGCTAAAATTAAAGAAAAAATACCCAAGAGAAGAAACAAAGAGAAACAGACTGGTGGTATAAGGACCCAAAAATCATTAAAGAAAAGAAAGAAACACCTAAAACATTTTGGTTTGATTTTTACCTTTGGGTGAAGGCAGCAATGCTGTCTGAAACTTTGAAAACCATTGGTAGAGAATTGAAATGAAACAAAACAAAATAATGAACTGGAATAAAAATCTTCACCAAGTCTGTTACCCTGCACAAGAGCCAAATGTAATTTTGAAACCTGATGCCAGTCCCAAGTGGTCCAAGTTACTGCCTTTGCTCTTTTTAATATGCTGCCTGATTATGGAGCTAATAATACGTATAATTGAAAATCACTGTTGGATCCTTTGAAGTTTGCTGCCAAATAATACTTTATGGAAGAAAGGAAAAAAAAAAATTTAAACCCTGGGGGAAATTCTTCAAACAATGCTTTAAATATTCAGAATCAACAGTTTGGTGTTAGACTTACCTCAAGAAATTCATCATGATTAGAAAATATACTATGAAGTCAGAAAAGCACTCTAATAGTTCCTATCTCCAATAAATGTCACCAGGCAGTCATTGTCCGAATTACTTAATTTCTGCCTCACTCTGGCTGACATTAATATTTTATTTCTAAAAAAGTATGTGACCAGAACAAAGTGCCCAAATCAGTTCTTGTCAGCCAGCTTCATCCATGACTTTGGAAGCGACGCTGCTAAGACAAAGTGGTTCTTTAGTAGAGACAATGTCATGCTGCTTAGGCTTTCATTTTAGGACAGGGTTTTTGCAGTGGATTGGTAGTCTCTGGAAATGGTGCAGAGCTACAATAACAGCTTTCTGGTTTTGATTATAAGGCAGAATGGTTTCTGGCTTTCTGTAATATTTGCATTGTGAATGGGATTCCATTTTTTCTCATTTAGATGCAGTGATCAGGTGAGAGGAATCTGAGCCTGTTCCATCAAAGCCCTGTATTGTGACCAGAATACCAATTACTTGATTCTGATTCTTTTAAAAACATAGCTTATTTTAAAACAGCGAGAGTCCTAAGGCAATGTAAAAATGAGAATCTGAGATGGTGCTCAAGCTGAAGTCACTAAGTGTTGCTCTGGGTTCCATGGCGGCCAGCTGCATACCTCTCCACCAAAATGCTTTCATCACATTACTCTAATGAGCCGGATCTTTAAGAGTATGGACGGGAATACAGCTTAAACAGAGTCAGGGTGGTGGGGAAGAATGTTATCTCAAACCATCACCATATTCACAACTCCAAGGAGATTGCTAATTGAGATAAGAGGCATCATAGCCCATCAATTCAGCAGATAGAGGTGTGAAGAGTGAGAAGAATGGAGTGGTGAGTTCTAGTCTCCCCTCAGACCTGGGAAAATTTCCCAAGTGCCTTTCCCTTATTTAATTTTCTTCCCACTAAAAATGGAATGGTGACGGTGTGTACCTAATCGTAACGCTGATCAAAATCTCTGGAAATGGCTTTTTCAGAGAGAAGGTTTCCTAATCTTAACAATTTAAAAAAAAAAATGGCTTAAGGCTGACCTAGACTTTTTCAAAGCATAGTGAAACCTCTTGTTCATTACTAAGGTTTATATTTTTAATCAGTGCCATTTCCAAGCCCCTGGCATTTCCTCTGTAGAAAGATTTTGTATAACAGTTTAGCTCCACATTGAACACTAATTCCTCTTTCATGTGACTGTCCTAAAAATATGTGAAACAGCTGTCATGATGCCCTAAGTATTCTTCCTTCCAGGCTAAACAAGTCCAGTTCTTCGTGGGCCAAGGTCTTAAGTGCCCTTGGTGTCTTAGGTCGTCCTAGCTGGATGGGTTTCAGTTTACTAAGGTCTGCGTTAATGGTGAATTACTGGGAGCAGAGTATGGGTCTCCCATTGTGGTCTGTCCATGTGGAATCTGGCAAGAATTTTCACTCCACATATTCAGCCTACCATGGCTCTTTAAAGACAGCTGAACTCTGATTAGTTATTTTCGGAGGCTACATCAGATCACTGGCTTATGTTGAACTTGGAGTCAACTAAAACTACAAGTCTTTTTCACACATGCTCCTGCTAAGCTACTGTGTGTGTATGGACCTATATATAGTTATTATCTGTTGAGTGCTTATTATAGGCAAGACAATGTGCTAAATGCTTCAAATCTTTTGCATCTCATTTAATCCTCTCATTAACCCAGTGAGGTAGTAAGTACCCTTAGCTCCACACTGTGGTAGGCTGAGGCTCCCACCAGTAGAGACTTGCCTAAAGGGGTCTGACTCCAGAGCAGACAATCTTGAGCTTGGTGCTATTTTGTCCCCTGTACTGATGTGATGTTTTTGTTGCTGATCTTTTTTGGAAGAAGGACACAGAGGGCCCACTATCAAAAAGCAGAACTATGAAATATAAATTGGGTTAGAGCTGCTCATCCTTTTAGCCTACTGGAATCTTTTTGCATGCGGATCTTGCCCCCAAATATATTAGCCATTCCCTTAAAGCTTCGTGTCTCCCATGGATTTCATCAGCTACCATTACTCTTTCTATTCAAATCATTGCCTCAAAAAATAGAACTAAGCCAAGGACAGAGAGCTCCAATCCACAGCAGAGCCACCATCGTGCTTGGCTTTGGTCACTATTCTGATCAAGTTACAAGTCCATTGTACTGTGACTCAGTCACATTTTTCCTTCTTTTCCATCATGAAGATCACCTTGCCAAATCCCTTGCTAAAATTCAAGAGTAAAATTTCTAAAGCATGCTTTTAATGAGTCCAGCACCATTGTCACAGAGAACAAAAAGGCCAGTGTGGCAAAAGTTGAACAAATGAACACTACGAACACAACGTGAAATTGTGTTGCTTTCAACTGATCATCATTCCCTGTGCTAAGGGAGCAGGACCAGCCCCAACTCACCATTCTAGACTCCAGTGTAGGACTGATATCAAGGTCACCAGCTTCTAGTTTACAGCATCAGCCCTCTTTTCCTTTTTGAACATCTGTTCTATATGTGTGACTATATTTACTTTATCTGCAGTTTTCCCCATTTTTCGAAATTCTTGAAAGATCAGTGACAGTGGTTGGGTGCTTTCATTGTACAGGTTCTTTTTGTATCTTGAAAGGTATTTTTTTCTTGGCAAGGAGATGTGAACATGTTTAGGACATTACCATATCTTTTGAAACTTTTCCAGGCTAAGTAACAATTTTATTTTATAAAGAAGACAAAAATAAAATGAAAGTTAAGTGATTCTGTGGGGACTTTCATTTGATGATCTGCATTTTATTCCATTTCCTTTGAAATGATTGAAATGCCTTTGTTCTATCAGTAAAGTGTTAACATCATTATGTCTCAGTATTGGATCTGCTTTTAAAACTGGTGTTCCAAGGTGTGTAGACACCCTCGGATGTGATTTTTTTTAAGTGAGATAAAATCATGGGACACATTGCTGAAATCCTAGAAAAACAAAAAAATTAGGAGGTAGACATCATACTATACTGGATATTCACAAACTTTAACATACAGCACAAATCAGCTGATTGGACAGAATAGAGCTTCTTCAATTTTTCTGTAATGAATGGCTTGACAAATAATATTAATAGCTAATTTGATTTTTCTATCACTCCCTTACACCACCAAACTTGAGTCTGATACAATAAGTTAAATGGTCTCTGTGGGCAATGCATCATTTGAATAAAAACAGTCTCTGGAGGTTGCTTTCATCTTCTGCTCCTTCCCTAAGATGTCATCCAAAGTGGGGGTTTGGAGAGAGAGCTTACATACTCTCATGGCATTGTGCAAAGATGAGATGCTTAGCTTCATGCTGGTTTTCTGTTTGTATTGGCTTATTCTTGATTGGCCTCTAAAGTGATGGCCTGGGTGCCCTTGGTTTTGGGGCTTCTGGGTGCTGTAGTGGCCTCCACAGTTGCTGTATTTGACCAGTACTTGTGATCTGTTATTTCGGCTTGCATATGCTCCCAGGAAGGTTGGACCATCTCCCCATCAAGGACTCAACTTTCTTTCACATCTCACAGGAGGCAGGCCCTAGGGTTTCTGTGACTTCTCCAACCAGTGCCCTGGGCTAGTGGTTCACTCAGCCTTTGCTATGAGGTCAGCTTGTCCACCCCAGTGTCCTTCAAGTCCATATTCATCCCATGCAGGAACCGGGTTAGCTCCTGAGCACCAATCAGGCCTCCTTCTGTGTGACCATGTGTTTTGACCTCTACTCCTGGAATCCCACATGGGAACTGAAAGAAGATGCCCTTGCCTTTCATGCTCTCCTTGTATCTGTCATTTCCATTCCTGCAGGCCAAGCCTCAGGAAGGAGTAGTCAGGAACAGGTCTTACTGTTTGCCCCTCTGCCTTCTCTCACTTCTCTGTCCCCTTTCCAATTTCTCCAAGGCAGGAAAAAGAGCTGGCATTTCTTTGATTTCCCCAAAATTATGACCTGTTTCTTTCTAGCTCCAGCTAACCTATGGTGGTGAGTATATCTATCTCCTCTGCACTGCAGTAATTCTTTCTCTCTGAGCTGAGTCCACAAAGTTCAGATGTTGAGAGGCCAAGGGGAAGACAGAAGAATTAGAATAGCTTTGTCTCAAGGCAATGAGTGGCCTGGCTTTCAAGGCTGCCCTCCCGCTGCTTGATGTTATGAGCTATATATGCCTTTCCTTGCTGTGACTTTCCCTGGCCTCTCTAATGAAGCACCTGGCAAAGAGTGGGGCACTTAGGCTCTCTCTGTCTCCATTTCTGAAGACTCACCTTCATTCACTTAGGCAGCCATAATTACCGTTAGACAGGAAAGGAAATTACAACATCTTTTCTTTGGATGACAAAAAAAAAATGTCTTGCTTTTGTAAAAATTTCTAGTGAATGACTATGGCGCTCTTGGGAAGTGCCTTTTGAATTCTGAAGATTCACCTCCACAAACTCTAACAAGGTGCATTTGGTCAAAGAGGAAATGGCCCCGGTTCAAGGCAGGAGAAGGGATCTGAAGTTAGGAGAGCTGAATTATCAACCATTGGTAGAAACTTGCTGGGCTGAGTACACCAGTCACTTAATTCCTTATCTGCCTTCTTTCCTTGTATCTAAAGGGAAACAAGAAATGCTCACACAGTTAACACTTGCAAAGTAAGATGACACTAGAAAAGGAAGTGACTACACATTGCCCAAGTTTTGCCCCTATCCTTTTTGACCTCTTTTCCGTATATACCTTGCCAGTTGCCTCTAAAAATATAAATCTGCTGGTTCCACACTTTTTAGAGCCACGTGACTGAAACCCAACTCCTGGGCCAAGCAGCAAGAGTGAAAATATTTCTCTCACTATTCCGTCCCTCCCATCAATGACACAGCGGGTAAGCAAGGCTGAGATCGAGGGACAGAAACTCTTAGATGATAAAATTGTGGTCTCCACAAAATATAAGGAAAAATTGTTCCTAGTATTTTGCGAATTTTTGTTTTATACAACATAGAACCTCCATTTATTTCATTTAAATTGTTCAAATGTGTGCTTGATCTATATGTAAAGACAGAGAAAAAGGAGATTTCTTTTTCTATTATTTCCAATCAGTATCAACCATTTGCCCCTATCACTTCTGGTCTGTTGAACAATTGTTTCCTTCCAGTGATCTGAGTGATTGTCATCTTGGGTCTCTCAACATCCTTGGGAGGGTGGGGTTTTACCTTGAGCTGAGAATGGGCAGGGCACCCTGTGCTCCATCTTAGAACTCATCCGTGTCTGAATTCATCTTAGAACTGGCAAGGCCAGAAGCCAGCTCTCAGGGTACTAGGCAATAGACCTGAACTCCTGAAAAAATGAAGTCTGAGGTGCAAGGACACCTTGTTTTTCCGTGAAGTAAAAGTTTAAACGTTGGGTTGGGCACAGTGGCCCACACCTGTAATCCCAAGGCAGGAAGATCCTGCTTGAGGCTGGGACTTCGAGGCCAGGCTGGGCAACACAACAAGCCCCTGTCTCTACAAAAGAAAAATAAGAAAATTATCCAGGCGTGGTGGCATGTGCCTACTGCCTGTAGTCCTAGCTGCTCAGGAGGCAGAGGATCACTTGAGCCCAGGAGTTTGAGGCTGCAGTGAGCCGTGATCTGCAGCTATTGCACTGCAGCCTAGGTGACAGAGTGAGACCCCATCTCAAAACAAAACAAAAAAGGTTTAAACATTGATAATGACCCCAGGTTACATGTGGCTGAGACAAAAATTTCAGGAGCCAATGTAGGTAGCAAAGATACTCCTTTCCTCTTGGGAAAGAGGGTAGTTCTCCACTCTCACCTTTAGTTGAGGTCAGCCATGGACCATAGCTCCTGGTGGAACTTGAGGTGATAACAACCCAAATACTCTCAGCTGCCAGTCCATGCACAGGGGCATTAACACTTGCTGTTGGTATAAGCCTGTTTGTTTTATGTCTGTGTCGATGCTCTAGTTTTCTATTGCTTATAAAGGAACTGAGAAAAACATTAGAGGCATGTTTTTGTGTTTTTTCCTTTCGTTATATCAGTCTCTCTCTCTGCTCCCCACTAATACAGGATGGTCGTATCCACTTCTTTCCTGTCAGTCAAGTCTCACCAGTACAGTTGAATGTCTTCATGAGGTCTAGCTTGGCTATTCTAGCCCACAGTGAAATTTTGTTTATTAGTTCATTGCTTGCTCACTCACTCACTCATTCATTCTTTTTTGTTTTAAAATTTTTAGTGTGGTACAACTATATTCATTAAGATGCACAGTTCTAAACTATGCTGTTCGATGAGTTTTGACAAATGTATGTAACCACCAACACCCTAAGCATGGCCTAGAATATTGCTGCCATCTTTCCTAGTAAATTCCTGTACTCTGAATTCTATCCTCCAAATCAGTTTTGCCTGTTCTTACCACATGTACCCTCTTTGTGTACAGTTCCTTCTCTTCAACATAGTGTTTTTGAGATTTACCCATATTATTGTATATATCAGTAATTCATTCCTTTTTATTGCTAGTAGAATTCTATTGTATAAATTTATCACAATTTGTTTATTCGTTCTTCTATTGGGAGAATGTTGGAATTGTTTCTAAATTTTTTGCAATATAATAAAGTGCCACTAAACATTATCAAACAAGTCTTTTTGTGGACATCTATTCTTACTTTTCTTGAGTAAATACCTAGGAGTGAAATTACTGGGTCATAAACCAGGTGTATGTCTAACTTTATAAGACACTGCCAAACTGTTTTTCTTCTTTTTTTAAAATTTTTTTATTATACTTTAAGTTCTAGGGTACATGTGCACAATGTGCAGGTTTGCTGTATACATGTGCAATGTTGGTGTGCTGCACCCATTTACATTGTAATGACAGTGTAAATGACACTTGTCATTTACATTAGGTATATCTCCTATTTCTATCCCTCCCCACTCCCCCCACCCCACAACAGGCCCTGGTGTGTGATATTCCCCTTCCTGTGTCCAAGTGTTCTCATTGTTCAATTCCCACCTATGAGTGAGAACA
>NW_012118376.1:7424783-7425088 GCF_000951035.1 Colobus angolensis palliatus
TTTGTGTCCTTTTATTTCATTGAGCAGTGGTTTGTAGTTCTCCTTGAAGAGGTCCTTCACATCCTTTGTAAGTTGGATTCCTAGGACTTTTATTCCCTTTGAAGCATTTGTGAATAGGAGTTCACTCATGATTTTGCTCTCTGTCTGTTATTGGTGTGTAAGGATGCTAGTGACTTTTGCACATTGATTTTGTATCCTGAGACTTTGCTGAAGTTTCTTCTCAGCTTAAGGAGATTTTGGGCTGAGATGATGAGGTTTTCTAAATATACAATCATGTCATCTGCAAACAGGGACAATTTGACTTC
>NW_012118376.1:7428537-7462421 GCF_000951035.1 Colobus angolensis palliatus
GAATTTGAATGTTGGCCTGCCTTGCTAGGTTGGGGAAGTTCTCCTGGATAATATCCTGCAGAGTGTTTTCCAACTTGGTTGCATTCTCCCCCTCACTTTCAGGCACCCCAATCAGACGTAGATTTGGTCTTTTCACGTAGTCCCATATTTCTTGGAGGCTTTGTTCATTTCTTTTTACTCTTTTATCTCTAAACTTCTCTTCTTGCTTCATGTCGTTCATTTGATCTTCAATCACTGATACCGTTTCTTCCAGTTGATCAAGTCGGTTACTGAAGCTTGTGCATTTGTCACGTAGTTCTCGTGTCATGGTTTTCATCTCTATCAGGTCGTTGAAGGACTTCTCTGCATTGGTTATTCTAGTTAGCCATTCGTCAAATCTTTTTTCAAGGTTTTTAGTTTTTTCACCCTTGGTTTGTAATTCCTCCTTTAGCTCGGAGAACGTTGATTGTCTGATGTCTTCTTCTCTCAACTCGTCAAAGTCATTCTCCATTCAGCTTTGTTCTGTTGCTGGCAAGGAGCTGTGTTCCTTTGGAGCGGGAGAGGCGCTCTGATTTTTAGAATTTCCAGCTTCTCTGTACTGCTTTTTCCCCATCTTTGTGGTTTTATCCACCTTTGGTCTTTGATGATGGTGACATACAGATGGGGTTTTGGTGTGGATGTCCTTTCTCTTTGTTGTTTTTCCTTCTAACAATCAGGACCCTCAGCTGCAGGTCTATTGGAGTTTGCTCGAGGTACAGTCCAGACCCTGTTTGCCTGGGTATCTAGGAGGCTGAGGTGGGAGGATTGCTTGAGCCCAGGAAGCAGAGGTTGCAGTGAGCCATGATCACACCACTGCACTGCAGCCTGGGTGATAGAGCAAGACCTTGTCTCAAAAAATAAATTAAAAATAAAACAAAGACTGTTTTACTTTTTCTTCTTTTTTATTTGTATGCCTTTCGTTTGTTTTTCTTATGCTTTATTGATTTCTTAAAATCTAATTTTGAAATGTTTTTGGCGTTATTTCTTCAAATATTTTTCTGACCTCGTAAAATCCCTTAGCCTTTGGCAGCCCTTTGTCCCCAGCTGTCCCCACTCATATGTAGCTTTTGCCCCTAAGAAACTGCCATACCTTTCGGTTTATCTATGAAAGGCTTGTTTTTAGGAATTCAGTTCATCAAGGCTTTCTTGCATCAACTGCTCTTCAATGATTTTTACATTAATTGGATTTTTCTTTTTGCATGTATTTTTATGTATTATCTCATGTAATCTTTGTGAAGCCCTCTGAGGTTTTTATCATTTCATATTTGATAGGCATGTGACTGAGATAAAACACAATTAAGTCACTTTGTTAGGTTCACCCAACAAAGAGTGGCATAGCTGAGATTTGAACCCAGCTATCTGACTCCAGGGCTTGTGCTCTGGGTCACTATGAGTTTTCTTTGTGTCTTGCTCACATATTCATCACCTAAAAACCATGTGTCACATTTAGCAGCTCTTCAAATATTATTTCTACAAAGAATGAGTAAGGGGAACCTGTTTTTGAAACTGTCAAACTACTTACTTGAAGGACACATAGGGGAGAAGCTTCATGATGTTGGTCTGGACAAGGGTTTTTTGGATATGACCCTAAAAGCACAAGCAACAAAAGTGAAATTAGAAAGATGGGATTACATAAAACTAAAAAGCTAGAATTACTCCTGTAATTCCAGTACTTTGGCAGGCTGAGGTGGGCGGATCATGGGGTCAGGAGATTGAGACCATCCTGGCTAACAAGGTGAAACCCCATCTCTACTAAAAAAATACAAAAAATTAGCCAGAAATGGTGGCAGGTGCCTGTAATCCCAGCTACTTGGGAGGCTGAGGCAGGAGAATCGCTTGAATGTGGGAGGCGGAAGTTGCAGTGAGCCGAGATCACACCACTGCACTCCAGCCTGGGAGAGAGAACGAGACTCCATTTTGAAAAAAAAAAAGAAAAGAAAGAAAAAACTAAAAGGCTTCTGCACAGCAAACAGTCAACAGAGTGAAGAGACAAACTACACAGTAGGAGAAAATATTTACAAATCATATATCTGATCAGGAGTTAAAATCCAAAATACATAAGGAACTTGACTCAATAATAAGAAAACAAATAACCTGATTAAAAAGTGGGCCATAGATCTGAATAGATAGTTCTCAAAAGAAGACATACAAATGACTAACAGGTATATGAAAAAATGCTCAACGTCACTAATCATCAAGGAAACGCAAAATAAAACCACAGTATCACCTCGCACTTGTTAGAATGACTATTACCAAAAAGATGAAAGGTAAGTGTTGACAAGGATGTGGAGAAAAGGGAACCCTTCTACATGGTTGGTGGGAATGTAAATTAGCACAACCATTATGTAAAACAGTATGGAGATTCCTCAAAAAATTAAAAATAGATCCACCATATGATGCAGCAATCCCACTTCTGGGTATATAGCCAAGGGAATTGAAACCAGTATGTCAAAAAGATATCTGCACTCTCTCACGTTCACGCAGTAGTATCACAGTAACCAAGATACGGAATCAGCCAAAGGTACATCAATCGATGAATGGGTAAAGAAAATGTGGTACATACACACAGTGGAATACCACTCCACCTTAAGTAAAGAAGGAAATCCTGTCATTTGCAATAACATGGATGAACCTGGAGGACATTAGGTTAAGCCAAATTAGCCAGGCCCAGAAAAACAAATACTGCATGCTCTCACTTATATTTGGAATCTAAAGAAGGTGAACTCTGAGAAGCAGAGTAGAATGATAGTTAACAGGGCTGGAGTGGTGGTGGGGGAAGACGGTTGAGGAGAAGTTGGTCAAAGGATACCAAATTTCAGTTTCAGATAGTAAGAATAAGTTCCAGAGATCTACTGTACAACATGGTGACTATGGTTACTAACAATGTATTATATTCTTGAAAATTGCTAAGAGAGTAGGTGTTAAGTGTTCTTATTCCCAAAAATGACAACTGTGAGGTACTGCATATGTTAATCAGCTCAATTTAGCCATTTCACAATATATATATATTTTAAAACATCATATCGGACATGATAAATATAGACAACTTTTATTTTTCAATTAAAAAAATGAATTAACATTTTAAAAGGCCTGTTCTCTGATGAGTAAGTGCTTTCTGCTCTTAAAGTTCATACTAATAATCTGGCAGTTTTAAAAACGCATTGTAAAATAAAGTATGAGATTCTATGCTGACATTTAAGAGAAAATTTTTGATAGAAGACAGTGTCAGAACATAATATGCACTCAGTAAATACTTACTGAATGAGTGATCAAAAGACAGGCTAATGTTACAGTAAACCTGCCTGTAGATGATATTATATATTTGTGGCTTTTGGAGAAGTACGTGATGCACATTTGTTTTCAACTCCTGCCTTATGTTCTGACTTCTTCCAGGCTTCATAGCATAAAATGTCCAACCCTGAGAAATGTTACAGGGCAGGAGGCTTGAATTGCACATTCTTTACCAGACCCCCACATTAACTGAGATGTCTTGTCCTACTTCCCTTTGGCTCACTCTTCAGAAAGACTCTTTAAAAACAATTCATTTCCTCACCCAATCATAGCTCCACAAAGAAAGGCGTGAGCTGGTTACAGAGAGTAGAAAACCAGGGCCAAGGTGGCTCTTCCCCCAGAATTTGAAGTGGTGATGCCCATCCTCAAATACGGTGTGGGGGACACAGAAGCCACCGCAGGCCCAAGCTGTGGCAGCAAAGTGGTTTTCTTCCCCTGCCTTTTTCTATCTCCATAGGAGAATTCTTTTGTTTGGTTTGAAGGACAGTATTCTAAATGCAAACTAAGTACTTTTCAAAGTTAAGGACCAAATGTCAGACATCAGCCACCTGGTTTATTTGCAATTTGGCGTTATCTGCACATCTGTGAATGGGTGTCTCTCAGTACATTCCTGCTAAGCATCTCTAGTAACCTTTCTCAGATCTTGTTGAAACCATCAATAAATATGTCCTTCAATGGCCTTAATAGCAATGTTAGACTCTTAAAGCAAAGGTAATTTTATTTTGTAGGAATGTGCAGAGACGAACTGGAGGAAGCAATTATTGGGTCTCACTAACTTTTCAGTGGCTTTTGAGGCTGGAGGTAGAAAAGGTGCCGGCGGTTCCTCGTGACTCTTTAATGATTAGTGCTCACTATACTGTCTATCGGCAGGGGCTGAGCTAAGAGACTTTGACTCTAACTGTCTTTAAATCCGCTGGAGGCAAAAATCATCTTGCTGACCTGGCACAGAATATGGGCTCAGTTTGTCTCTTGGGTGAATAAAAGAAGGAAGGATCATGTCGATGTGATGAGACTCGACCCTGTTCATCCCCACGTGGACTCACTGCACTCCTTTCCTATGGGCCAGTTATTTTCCATTTGTGAGCAGCATTAGCTTGAACCGCTTATTGGGGATTAATGATTCCTCTTACTCATGGGAACCTGAGCTAGAAAATATTTGGTTCTAATAGTGTTGACAAAGATTCAATAGATTGTATTATGATATAGATTTTCCTGTGTTGTGTTTCTTTTTTTAAGTTACCAAAAAAACTGTTTTAGGCTTAAATGTATTCACCAGCCATTTAGTACACTCAGACACATTGCATATTTAATGTTCCACTTGACTGCCTCTGAAAGAAATAAATGCATAATAAAATGCTTTGGAAAATGCTTAATTTTTCAACTGTTGATTTAATGCATAACAGTTCAATAAGGTGGTGGATTGGCCTGGTCTACAACTACTGAAAGATAGAAAAATTACCCTCACTGGAATGTTGAATCTGTGAATATTAAGTTTGTCAATGTGATTTATGACTCTGCAGGTAATATACTGGTAATTTGCATACTAATTGCTATGGTGGAAGCCAAACGACTTTCATTCACTAAATTAGCCTGCCCTAAGTGGAAGCCAGCAACTGCCTCTCTGTGCTGGAGAGGGAAGCTTGTTTAGGAGGGAGAAAACGGAGCTCTGGCCAGGAGGCCTCTCAGAGCTGAAGAGGCCCCCTGCTGGCAGGCTGCAAAGCCCACAGCCTTGCCCAGAGTCCAGTGTCGGCTTCTCAGATCCAAAGCCCAGTGGATTTTCCAAGTGATTCAAATTCAGAAAACAGAGGAGTGAGGTCAAAGGAGTTCGCTCTGGGCAAAAACAATACATGTTTGTGTGTCCAGTAACAGAAACAAATAGAAATTAAAGGCAGAAAAATAATCCGTTCCAGCTTTCTAAAAGGAGTCCTTTTAACGATAGGCATCTGTTTTTTAATTCTCTCCAAAAGAGGTTTGATTCTCTTTTTGTAAATAGGAGTGTGTTTGGAGGATTGTGGGAGAATCAAACGATGTTTTAAGTGTCCTGGGTGCAGTATGCATACGAAAAGATATTCAGCCTCCTCAATCATCAGGAAAGAAAGCAAAGCAAAACACAGAGGCATAATCTTCTAGCAAAAATTAAGAAGATTGAAAGTTTTTATTATTGTCAAGGGCATGGGGAATGAGCACAGTATAAACTGGCATATCTATGAGGTGGGTAGTGTAGTAGTAGTCATCGAAATAAAAATGCGCATCTTCTTTGATGCACCAATCCCACTTCAAGAAGTGTATCCCATAGAAATACAAATGTATAGTATGAGCCATTTGAAATTACTGCTATTCAACCATTTTTTGATATACACAAACAGTAATTTGAAATGATTCAACTTAACACAAGAGTGTTCATTGTAGGAATTTTGTAATGATGACAGTTTAGAAAAAGTCTAAGTGTTCAGCAGGAGGAGACTGATTAAATAAATAGTGGTACCTACGAAGCTTTTCTTAGGTAGAGCTCACCTACACTGACATGGAAAGATGAGCATGGAAGATAAAATAAACAGACCGAGTTGTGTGACATTATACATAATCCTATTTTTGTTTCTTAAAAGTGTAGCATGTGTGTATATGTATTTTGATTTGTGTATAATGTGAATGTAGAAAAAGATTGGACAGCTATATCCTAATGTTTAACTGTTGCTCTTTTTTGTTTGTTTGTTTGTTTGTTTTTTTAAAGACAGAGTCTCGCTCTGTTGCCAGACTGGAGTGCAGTGGCACGATAGCGGCTCACTGCAATCTCCGCCTCCCAGATTCAAGCGATTCTCCTGCCTCAGCCTCTGAGTAGCTGGGACTATAGGGGCGTGCCACCACGCCCAGGTAATTATTTTTGTATTTTTAGTAGAGACGGGCTTTCACCATGTTGGCCAGGATGGTCTCGATCTCTTGACCTCGTGATCCACCCACCTTGGCTTCTCACAGTGTTGGGATTACAGGCGTGAGCCACCGCACCAGGCCAACTGTTGCTTTCTTTAAACAGTAGAACGTGGAGTAGAGTCTGGGAAGAGACTTTTTAGCCTTTTGTGTTGTTTGAATTCAACATAGCCATAGCTCTTTTTACAGGTTTTAAAAAACCCATAAAACAAAAGATAATGAAAATAAAGCATAAAAGTGATTTACTCAGTTAAAAAGAATACTTGGTGAACTAAGTTTATATGTAGTAATATAATATTTGCTGTGTTTGACATATAAAGACTTTAACATATTAAACTTTTTTAAAAAGAAGGATGGACCTATACTTTATGTGTGTAAAGATATTTTAAGAGAGATGGTAAAAATTAGGATACAGATTATATTAAAATTCACTATACAGTAAATGAAATGTAGCTCAGTGGTTCACAGAGTATCCAGTGTCAAGCCAGCTATTTACTATGATCGTGGTGAGCCTCAATTTTAGAAAATGGAACTTATGAAGGCTTGAAATGGCATATAAGGACATGAAAGTCACAAATGAACAAGTAGACTGGTTCACTAATTGAAGACACTATTTTATCCTTTTTTCCTTCTTTGCTACCAGTGCCTTATTGAGGTAATTTTATACACATTAAAATTCATAAATGTATTCAAGGGTATGCTGGTAAAGTGGCCCTCTGTAGAAAGACCCAAACTTGATTTGTAGCACTTGTTGGTTTTCATGGTTTAAATACTCCCATCATGGCTGATTTTAAGCTAGCGATGGTTTAACAATGGCTCACAAAAATTTTACCCTCAGGAGTGTAAGAGACAGACTCAGCATACTCCGATTGTGTAATACCATGTAACTATATCCCAAATCAAGAAATAGAATGTTTTCATCACTCCACAATATTCTGTCATGGTTTTTTCTGGTTAATTCACCCCTTATCCTGCCATAGACAAACACGATTCTGGCTTTTATCACTATTAATTTTAGTTTTGAACTTCATACAAATGGTTCTACAGAGCAGATGCTCTTCTGTTTGTGATTTCTTTTGCTCAGCTTAATATTTTTAAAGTTCATTTATGTCATTGCAGAGAACACCGTTTTAAAATCATGTGTTTACCTGTAAATCAATTATCTGTGTCCTTGTATTGATCCTTGGTCTATTACTGGAATAGAACCTGGACTGTAAAACAGTTTTCCTCCTTTCAAACTCCTCTTTCTTATTTACTTCCTCTAGTTGCTTAATGTATTATGTTGGCCACACTGCACATAGAGTGCACAAGAAAGCAGATTTTATGATTATTTATTTTGAAATTTCAAATGTCACATTTTATCACAATGAGTAGAAAAAAAATCATAGACTATCATGGGAAGCTGTTCCTCAGTTGATTTCTCTTTCTTGGTGTGCATGTGTGCATGCATTTTGTTTGTGTGTGTTGGTAATTTTTGAATATCATTCAGAAAGCCTGGCCACAGATAGTATGTAGCAGCCAGCAGTCAGACTCAAATCTGAAAACAGCCTGACTTTGGTTCAGCAGCTGTGAGTGCTTTCCATGGCAACGCTCCAGGCTCATCATAAAGACCACACTAGAAATCAGAGGCTAGGGATAAAGGCCACAATATCCAGGCAGAGGACTCTGGGGCTGAATGCAGGAGCTTCCCAGATACACTGAAGCCTCAGATCCCCGTGATGCCATGCGCCATCACTAAGAATTTCTGTTAACACTTACAATTTCACGATATGCTTAGTCATTGCCCCAAGATTTTCCAAAATAGCCATTCCAACTGCCCTAGAATTGCTATTTTTCTAAATTTTTATTTCTATTTCAATAGCTTTTGGGGTATAGGTAGTTTTTGGTTACATGGATAAATTCTTTAGTGGTGATTTCTATGATTTTGGTGCACTCATCACTCAAGCAGCGTACACTCTACCTAATATGTAGTGTTTTATCCCTCAGCCCCTCCTAACCTTCTCCCCGAGTCCCCAAAGTCCATTATGTCATTCTTATGCCTTTGCACCCTCGTAACTTAGCTCCCACTTTTAAGTGAGAACATACAATATCTGGTTTTACAAAGAAGGAGGGAAACAATAGGATCTTGAACCAGAGGGCATTTCAAATTTTCTGTTCCCATTGGGAATAAAATGCTGATCCCCTAAATTCTGATCAGCATTCATTTAAATGCATCAGTTAGGGCTAGGTGAACATTGGGGATGGATTTCAAGGAAGAATTTCTGGGCACTCACATTGACTGGACTGTTACGATAAGCTGAGCTAACTTTTGGGTTTAAATGAACTGCTGTAGACCCAGCATACACCCCTCTCCTTTAAACCAACTAGGTCAGATTCCTGCGATCCGTGGAGCTTGCGTGCTGCCAAATGGCTGCCCCAAGTGCCCCCTGGGAGACAGGTGTGAGTTTCTACTGATTCCTGGTCTCCAGGCTTGGCCTCTCCTCTCTGCTCCGGTCTGGCTCCATGCGGATGGTCTGTTGTCCTCTCTCCCTGTTCTGGGAGGCAGGTAGACTGACACTGGGCAGACTGTGGAGCCAGGTAAGAGGGAGGGAGAAACATATCATTGCTTCCTCTGCCAGCAATGGTGGAGGCAGAGTGATGGCATGGAGGGCCCACCTCCTGGAGGCTGCTCCCTGCCAGTGCTCCATGCGGCAAAGGCAACAGAGCAGATGCCTTCCAGGGAAACATGGGCCTCTCTCCTAGCTAACCTTGGGCTGAAGGACTCCCCAAAGGCTTTGTTGAAACTGTCAGGACCTGCATGGCAATCTAGGAAGCTTCAACACAATCTTACCCGCCTCTGTCATTCACTGAGGTCAGACTTGCATCTTGATGATGGCTCTCCCAGCCTTTCCTGGCCCCCTTCCTGTTTCTTTCATTCAGGTACTTCCACTAATAAAATCTCTGCACTTTTTTTTTTTTTTTTTTGACACGCGGTCTCATTTTGTAGGCTGGAGTGCAGTGGCGCGATCTCGGCTCACTGCAACCTCTGCCTCCTGGGTTCAAGTGATTCTTCTGCCCCAGCCTCCTGTGTAGCTGGGTTTTCAGGTGTCCGCCACCACACCTGGCTAATTTTTGTATTTTTAGTAGAGATAGGGTTTCACCATGTTGGCCAGGCTGGTCTCGAACTCTGGACCTCAGGTGATCCGCCTGCCTCGGCCTCCCAAATGCTGGGATTACAGGCATGAGCCATTGTGCCCCGCCAAAATCTCTGCACATTTAATTCTGCCTTGACATCTGTTTTTCAGAGTATCCATTCTATTGCAGGCTATTCAAGCACACCTTGCATGTCTACTTGTGAAAGATAGCATAGGTAGGATTCAAAATCAGGCAGGTGGTGACTTCTGATTTTAAGTTCTGCTTCAACGCTGGCATGTATGATCTACTTTTCTAAGTTCCCCTGAAATTTCTTCCCGAGCTTTGGCCAAACAAGGGCTCCTTTACAGCATCGGCAGCAGCAGTCTTGGCTGCTGCCACAGCCACAAGGGGACTGTGGAGCAGTGGCCCTTGGCAATGCATGACTTGGTGTCCTTACTCAGCATGTGTTCTCCTGTCCATGCCATTTTTGTAGCATACAGGACACCTCCCTGTATTAAAGGCATCTCTGAGCTTAAAATCAACAATAGAGTGGGAATGAAGAGTGGACGGATGTGAAAATCTGGACCAATATCTTTACTCACTCTAGAATCAGCCAGACAAAGGAATGCTGTCCAGACTCTACTCCTTCCGAGTATCATGGAGAGCAGTAAGAGAGTCTGCCTGCCAGGCCAGATACCAAGAGTAGGTAGTAGATACAGGAGGAGCCACGAAGATGAGAGAAGAGACTAAAGATCTTTACCTTTCCCCAACATTTCTAGCTGCCATTTTTAGTCAACTATTGAAAATTGAATAGGAAAGTAGTTGAACAAAAATCCTAAAGCCTGTTTCCTCTCTTCCTGCTTCAAAGGGTCACTTACCATTAAGTCCTAGGAATATGGTCAGAATCAAAGTGGGGATAAAGAAGGCTACTCTCTTTTCTGGTGGCTCAGAAGAACCAAAGCTGGTCATTCTGGATCCTAGGGATTCCTCAAGGGCTGGTTTGTTTCAATCTGGCAGGGAAATCTAATCCCTTGTGTGGAGGGCCCAGAGCCCAGCTCTGTCCAAGGCCTTGCTAGAGACAGCCAGAAGACAGCTACATCTGGACCCAGCTTTTGGTCTCATCTCAGTCCAGATTATACTCTGGGGACTGGCAAAGTTGTATAAGCATCTGAGAATTGGAGGAGGATTTGGGGCTAAAAAGTGAAGGATGATGTGTTCCGGGGCTCAGAGTCGGGCCTTAGCACAATCAGGCTTTAGGCTTGAGTGGACCAACTGTTTCTCATTCTTTTTTTTTTTTTTTTTGAGATGGAGTTTTGCTCTTGTTGCCCAGGCTGGAGTGCAATGGCCCGATCTCGGCTCACTGCAACCTCTGCCTCCCGGGTTCAAGCGATTCTCCTGCCTCAGCCTCCTGAATAGCTGGGATTACAGGCATGTGCCACCATGCCCAGCTAATTTTATATTTTTAGTAGAGATGGGGTTTCTCCAGGTTAATCAGGCTGGTCTCGAACTCCTGAACTCAGGTGATCCACCCACCTTGGCCTCCCAAAGTGCTGTGATTACAGGTGTGAGCCACCGCACCCAGTCTCTCATTCTTAAAGTGTGAAGAAGAATCCTCTGTGCTTGAGCCAGGACCTTCTCCTCCTCTCATGAAGGGTTTCATCAGGGCTGAATCTGCACAAGTGCAACCCACTACAGGAACGTGTTTAGTGAAATTATTGGTTTTACTCGATTTTACAAAACAAATGAACATTTTTTCATCCAGCAATAATTTGGGGCAATGAAACAAAAATTTCCAAACTTGGGGGACAGAGAAGGGATATAGCCAAGCCATAGCAGCTTGACATGTGCTTGTTAAACAATCAGGATTTGAGAGCAAAACTAAACTATTCTCTCAACCGAATTCACAAGGCAGCCCTAAGTACTTAGAGACACATGGCTAAGAGGAACTGGACACACTAAATTAGCTCCCAGATGCACAGTCTAAAATATAGGCATACAATTTGAATACCAATTGTCCCTTTGCCAAACCTAGCAATAATAAGCATTATTGGGAAGATGGTCTCATTGCAATTCATGCTGCTTTTGCAATCTTCGCAGCCAGCAGAGACTTGATATATCTATATCTTTCCTCCTCTTCAGGAAAAGCGTCATTTGCAAAGCTAAGCCCCTTGGCAGGGACCTCTGGGGTTGCTCTATTATGGGCTGTGGGACACAAATTAATTCTTTCATTTCTATTCTGGACACAATTGCATGCATATGAATTCCACAGGTGCATGCTTTTTTATTTAAAAAAAAAAAAAAGCAAGGGAAGTGGAGTTAGACCTTGGAACAATTTGTTCCATAGAACTGAGTGAATCATCTTCTATAATGAGCAGCGTTGGCCAGAACTGCAGCAAACATTGAACATTCCCGTTTATCAATTATTCAAGGGCCTTCTGCCTACCAAGGACATTCGTTAATATGTGAAAAGCTGATTGGCTCTTTGCTTGGTTACTCAGCGTCCATCGGAAGGATATGGACTCACTCGCCATTCTTACTCAACAATTGTGTGCATTTCCATTAAAGATAAGAGGCCTCATTAAGGAGAATTTTCCCCAGAATGTCTCTCCCCATAACCGAGGACCCAGTGCCATGTGATGTGGAGTCCTTTTGTGAGGATCAGGAAGCAGACGGGGGTGTGCTGTGTAAGCTTGCATCCCAGGAGCAGTTCTTGTACAGTCAACAAGTCTTTGACTGGAGAGGGCCCAGCTCTCAACAAACAAGTTTTTGTTGACTCTGTGCCAAGTCCTTGCTACCCAAAGAGTTGTCTGTGGCGTGCACATGGATGCTTGTTAGGAATACAGAATCTTGCCTCTATCCCAAACCTACTGAACCAAAGTCTGCATTTTAATCCAAGTTTGAGAAGTGCTTTAGAAAGCACCACGGTACTGACTGCTGGAGATACAAAGCATCCTGGCCTCTGCTTTCCCAGAGCCACAGTGAAGGTTGGGAATGTGTTAAAGAAAACTCCTTCCACGAGGGGCATGCTATGGTAGCTGTTTGTACCAAGTGTTAGATAACAGAAGAGACAGTGGTTGCCTTCACCAGGGGTGACAGGAACTCTGGAAGGTGATAGTTTTCCAGGTGAAGAAGAGCCAGAAGGTTACCCTGCTTCACTGCTATCTCCCTATGGCCTTCGATCAGGCCTGAACTGTGGTGAGAGTCTCTTTGCCCCTGCTCTTTGGGGTTCCTCAAATGTCCTCTCTTCATTGTTCCCTGAATTATCTAGATAAAAACCAATCCCTCCTCTCCTTAAAACTTTTAATTGCTTACAGGGCAAAGTGCAGACTCCTTAGCTGGCGCACAAGCCTTTTGCATGTAGCACACATAGACCTTTCTAGGGCTATCTCCTGCCATTCTCTAGCCTGTCTCCTTCTGCTCTGGTTCTCCAGAACTGCCCATCAATTCCCTCACAGGCCTTTCTGGTTTGGGCACCTGACCTTTTCAGCAGCTGTTCCTTCTGCCTGGACTGCTTTTCTTCCACGTTCACTTGGTGAACTTCTCTTCATCCTTCAAAGCTCTGCTCTAGCATTACATCCTCAGTGAGGCCTTTCATGAATGACTCCTAAAGAAAGTTAATCATCTCCTACTTTGGTCTATTTCTGCACTTTGCATATCTATTATTTTATAGATCAGGTTCTATTATTTGCTTAGTGGGTGGTTTATCTGCAATGGTGGATGTAAGTCTGTTTTTTTTGTTTTTGTTTTTGTTTTGTTTTGTTTTGTTTTTGAGACGGAGTCTCGCTCTGTCGCCCAGGCTGGAGTGCAGTGGCCAGATCTCAGCTCACTGCAAGCTCCGCCTCCTGGGTTCACGCCATTCTCCTGCCTCAGCCTCCCCAGTAGCTGGGACTACAGGCGCCCGCCAACACGCCTGGCTAGTTTTTTGTATTTTGGTAGAGACGGGGTTTCACCGTGTTAGCCAGGATGGTCTCGATTTCCTGACCTTGTGATCCGCCCGTCTCGGCCTCCCAAAGTGCTGGGATTACAGGCTTGAGCCACCGCGCCCGGCCGTAAGTTTGTTTTTTGAAGGCAAGAAATATGTTGATTTGAATCCTCAGAATGGCACATAGAACGCTTTAAGTATTGCTTTTTGAATGAACTATAATTTGAAAAAAAAAAAACGGAAAGCATGAAGGTGCTGCACATATTGAGAGATGTGCACTTCCTTTGATCTGGGTTCAGCACAAAATGAGTGAGGGGATGCAGATATACACTGCAAAGGTAGCTAAAGCCTAAGTTGGGAAGGGCCTGAAGTGCTCCACTAAAGAGTTTGAACTCTTAGAAATCACTAATGTTATTTAGAGCAGGGGGATGATGTTACAAGATCTTTGTTTGGATAGTTGGCTGGAGACAGAGGAATGAGGGATGGGCAGTGAGAAAAACAGGAACCAGGGAGGCCAGAGAAGCTGCGATCCTAAAAGCCTGCATAAAAAATGACAGAGGCCTGAAGCAGAGCTAGGAAGAAGAGGAAGGGAAAAGAGTCCGTGCTTGTCTCTTAGAAAACTTTTAAGAAATGTCTGTATTGTATTTGAAGACTGTTTGCCATAAATCTGAAATTTGAACCTATGTATTTCAATTTGGTATGCTAAAAAGTTCCGAATTAATGTAAGGTTTTTTGTTATAATATTGTAATCTCAGTTCAAAAGGTAACTGAAAATACAAAACCCAATGATTTCTTTATTGAACTATAAAGGTAACTTGTGTGTGATTCTGAATATATAGATGAATGTTTTTATTTCTCATGTTTTACTTTGGCTTCTATCTGAAATACAGGTAAAATTTTACATATCAGCTTTATGTATATTAATAATCTTGCTTTATTAGAAAGTAAATTGATTTTGCTAAAAAATATTGGGAGTTATGTATACAACAATGAAATTTTGATAAAGTCCAGTATATATGTGGAAAAAAAAAAAAGTAAAGTGCCTTTAAAATGGCCTAAACAGTAATCTTATTGTTTGACTGTTTATACTAAGGCCGGTGTGTTATTGGAAGGATTAGCTTCAGTAAACAGATATTTGTGAAGTTGGGTCAATATGGATGGGGGTTGAGTGGCGGATAGGAGGTGGGTTCTGATTAATGGAATTTTCTGGTGAACTCACAGTATTGGAAAATTCATCCTTTGTGTTTTCACCAATATTACATTTTTTTTTTTTCCTGCGGTAACTATTTTCCTGCCTTAACTTGTACAACAGAAAGAATATCTTGCATTGGCCTTTGAGTGGGGCCATGGGCTAGCAAATGAGCAGAGTGGAAGCCGGGAGATTGGATTTTGGTCCCAGTTCTGTCACGGCTTTGTGCAAGTCACTGAACCTTCCTGGGCCTTAGAATCCTCCTTTTAAAAGTGAGGTGTTTTCCTCAGACATTGCTAGAGGGAATGTAAAATGGTGCAGCCTCCGTGGAAACAGTCTGGTAGTTTCTCAAAAGTTAAACAGAATGATCACATAATCCAGCAATTCCACACCCAGGGGAACTAGAAAGATGTTAAAACAAAAGCTTACACATGAACGTTCACGGCAACACTATTCATGATAGACAAAAAAGTGGAAACGACCCAATGTTCATCAACTGATGAATGAATTTTTAAAAGTGGTAATATCCATACAATGGAATAGCGTTCATCCATAAAAAGGGAGACATACTAACACATGTTACAAAATGGGTGAAACTTGAAAACCTTGAAAATGAAGTGAAAGAAATCAGACACAAAAGGCCACATCTTGTAGGATTCCATGTATATGAAATGTTAGAACAGGCAAATTCATAGCAAAAAGTAGATTATTATTTGACAGGGGCTGTGGGGGAGGGAGAATGGGGGGTGCCTGCTTCATGGGCCTAGGGTTTCTTTTGAGGGTGATGAAATGTTCTGGAGCTGCTAGGTAGTAGCGATGGTTGACAACATTATGAATAGACTAAAAACCGCTTAATTGTATTAATATACTTTAAAATGGTTAAATGGTGAATTTTATGTTATATGACTTTTATCTCAATTAAGAAAACGAGAAGTTTAAACTTAAATGTCTCAAATATTTCTTAAAGCTCTAAGACTCTGTGATTTAATGACACCTTTCTAACACACAGTAAATGATCATTAAACATGTGATGAATTGAATGGAAAGAAATGTTGCAATATAACTCAGACTATAGACAATACTTTCCTAACGCTAAAGGTAGCTGGATCAGATGACATCTTCAGGGTCCTGATATGGTATAACCTGTAAGAAAGAATCATCTTTAAATTAATGCATTTCACCAAATGTGTGCTGGTAAAGGCTTAACAACCAGTTCTCCAAGAAAAAAATAAAATATGCAACATATATGTATGCACATTTATAAAGTTTTGCATCACCTCTCTGCAAAAATACTTGCACTTGAATCCTTGTCTCTGGATCTCCTGGGGAACACAAACTGAAATATCTGTGTAATCTATTTCCTGCATTAAATATTCTCTACTTTTGTACTTGCATAGTTTCTATATTCCTGCTTAGACTCCAACTGCTGCATCTCCACTGTGACACAGATCCCTGCCATAATCCTACCTTTCTACCTTGCTAGGAAGGAGGAGGAGTCCTGCAAGCCCACTGTTCCTCAGAACAGCCTGAAATATAGGTCTGAATATATATAAACAATATAAATTAAGAACCTATAAGAGGCAGAGAATCCCCATTATAATTATGCATAGCATCATTGAACCACTCCTCAAGGTCTGGAAAGTGTTTGAATACAGCCTGTTTGATTTCAAATTCTTTCAGATACTGTTCTGTGGTGACTCATGCTTGGGCAAGTCTCAATGTCCTGGTCTTTTCCTTCTCAGGATTAAATGGGCCCATTCTAGCTGTCTGCTGCATCTTCATTGGCAAAATAGGGAGCTGCAAGGAGCCTTCTAGTGGGTTTGCACAGTGCTGGATTACTCGGATGGGTGGGCTACTCAGGAGTTTATTGCACCAAACAAAAAAGCGTTGGAAGAGAACTTACTTTTGATATTTCAAAACTAGCATTAACACAGTCATGAGAAAAAAATGCCACAGAATTTTGTTGCATTTCATCACAAGTTTTATGACCTGTGCTTTGTCATAAAACAAACTTATTTTATGGCTTGGCATTGTGCTTGTTTTACATGACATCTGTGCATAGTGTTGCACGACTATCCGACAGACACACAGCCCTGTGTGACTAATGCCCCTGTGGTTGTGTTATGCAGCAGCCCTGGGAGAAGGAAGCATGAGAATAATTTTGATGCTGGTGCCCTCCATACATTTCAATATGCTCTTGCATCTTTAATATACAGGGGAACTAGAAATCAAGAAGTTATGTGACTGCATGACATCCTGGCTCTTAGGAGGTCAAAGGAAGTAAATATCCAAAACGACAACAGCCAAAACCCAAGGTGTCTGTTAAGGGAAGCAGGCTTAGCGGGAAGTGCCCAGGAAAATCTGCTTGGAGTGTTTGTTCCTCAGGGAAGAGAGTAAGAGAGGAGAGTGAGCCCTTGGCTCGCATAGCTAATTGCAGGCAGGAGGAAGCGAAAAAGAACATGATTAGCATGTTTCTCTCCTTCCCTCTATAAAGATGACAGAAGCAGGCAATCTGCTGTTTGTGGGGCACAGGGAAGGAGAGAAGAGAGCATCTGTTCTGAGAAACTGCTGTTTAAAAATGCAAGAAGAACACAAAGCAAAGGAGGAAATCTCCATTGTGCAGGACACTGGATCTGAAAACCACAAGAACTGGAGAGGTACCTACCGAGAAAACCTCAGATTGCCCTGACCCTGGATCTGGCACCTGGGCTCGGGAGCCCTGTCAGGGGCCTTCTTCTCTGCCCTTCAGAGCTGAGGCTTTCAGTGGTGGTCCCTGGCTGTGGAACAGCCTTCCTAAGGACAGACATGCCACCCCCGTCTGCAGTCAGCCATCCTCACCCTTACTGACCAGGGCTGTCAATTTAGAGTGAGTTAGCAGAGCTTCCTGGCCAGAGAGTGAGTCACAGCCTCCACCCTCACACCTCCTCCTCTGTTCTCTGTCCAAGAGTTGATGCTAATTATTTTCATGGAAATAAGGGGAGCCAATGTCTCCAATGGATAATGTAACCGGGAACCCCAAAGTTTGAAGGCCTCCATGCTTCTAGAAGAACCAAGGAATGCCTTCAAAGGAGCCAGCAGAATGACCTCTCAGCCAGGCCAAATATCTGATGTCCTGAGGGTTGGTCTTGGCCTCTAGAGCCCCCCTCTCTTGTGGGAAGTATCAGAAGCAAGGTCCCCTATCACACACCTCTAGCTGCCTTTGATAGGCAAATTCACCTACTCAAAGGCCATTCATCAGAAAGGATGTAGTGTGACCCCAGATTCTGCAGGTACTTTTCTATTTATATTCTACCTCATTTTATTTGTAGACTGAACTGGATTGTAAACACGTGTGGGTGGCAGCCATCCTTGCATTCCTGGTGTTGATGAGCTCAATGTTATTCTGACAGTAGATACTTAATAGTTATTTAAGTTTGTGAATAATTGCCCTCAGATCTTGCACCTCTATCAGTTAAAATAAATCAGCCTTGCAAATAAGAACAGAAATTTGAACAATCTTCTTTTCTGATGATATGATTTGTCTTTGTCCCCACCCAAATCTCATCTTGAATTGTAATCCCCATAATCCCCACATATCACGAGAGGGACACTGTGGGAGGCAACTGAATCATGGGGGTGGTTTCTCCCATGCTGTTCTCATGAAAGTGAGTGAGTTCTCATGAGATCTGATGGTTTTATGAGCATCTGGCATTTCCCCTACTGCCACTCATTCTCTCTCCTGCCACCTTGTGAAAAGGTGCCTTCCACCATGATTGTAAGTTTCCTGAGGCTTCCCAAGTCATGTGGAACTGTGAGTCAATTAAACCTGTTTTCTTTATAAATTTCCCAGTCTCAGGTATTTCTTCATAGCAGCATGAGAACAGACTAATACACCAGGGGTCTTTATCCCCCTACTCACTGGAAGAGAGGATCACTTTCAAATCTATTTTCTCATAGCAAAGTGGGAGTAATAATAGAATCTTCTCACAAGGATTTAATGAGGGCAGGCATATAAAACAGCATCATATCTAATGCTAGCTGTTTTATCATCACTGTCATTATCATTTTTTCAGATTGTCATTTCTAACATGAAGCATATTTTCTCCAGGGATCCTGTGAGCAGGGTGGGCACCCTCTGACCTTCCCCTTTGAAAGAGAACCATACAAACGTGGCTGACAGGTAAAAAACCTAGCAACAGTCACACTGATATTCCATCAGCTCTCTGGCAGCCATTCTCCATGACTAAGCACTTGCATTCCTTAGCCTGTCTGCAAATCCAGTGATATCCGCAGACACATATCTTTCCTTCCCCTGCTACTCAGACCAACCATTGCCATTTCCTTGAGATAAGTACTGCCTGTAGCCCTGCCGTGGGTGTGAAGGGATACTTTAATCTGGTTTTGGCTTGCTTTTAGGTTAAGATAATTTATTCTCAGGCTTCACGCTCTGAGGAGATTATTGGCAGTTATAAAGAAAAGACTTATTGGTATACCTGTGCACTGTGACAGCACCCACAACAAGACCTGAGCTGCTTTTCACCCACAAAGTCCAAAGAGGCACATGGTCAGATAGGATGACTAACGGGTTTATGACCTGCCTTGCAAGAAAGGCTGTCACTGAATCACATTTTGATATTGTGTCCCAGTCTTTCAAAAGCAGGGGTTAATGTAATAACAGACATTTAAAGAATGTTTATGTGTCTTCAATACAACCATCACAGAACACATTATTATTATTTGCTGGTGCTGGTACTCTCAGTCCTAGTGCTAGTAACGACATTTTAAATTTGTAATGTGTTCATTACATTACAAGTCACATTGCAGATGAGGAAATGAGGTGAGAAAGGTGAAGCGATGGTGTAGGTGGCGCTCAGGCCCAGTGCCCTGGGTATCTGTGCTGCGGATCCTGCCCTCCCTTTGTACCACATTGGCTAATGTGCTGCTCTGGTATAGTGAATCACACAATAAAGTACTCTAAGAATAAGGACCAGAAAGAAACATTTTCATCGCCTGCTTTCTTGTATCAGATAATGTTTTGCTTTGGCTTCAGAGTGTCAGGGAGTCCAGAAGCAAATGTCAAGGTCAACCAAACCATATCAGCCTAGGCTTCTGGAATTCAAATGTCACCATTCATTCCTATTTCATTTGATTTTTAAATTTCCATTTTAATGGTTTTATTGTTTGTGCTATTCAGGGTAAGGTTGCCAGATAAAATATAGGGCGCCCAGATAAATTTAAATTTTAGAAAAATAATGAATAGTTTTTGTTATAAATGTGTCCCAAATATTGCATATTAATTTTTATACTAAAAAGTATTTATTGCTTATCTGAACTTAAATGTATCTGGAGGTCCCGTATTGGATCCACTAAATCTGACAATCCTTATTCAGAGACGCAAAGATCCTAGGCGTGTAACTTGTTTTTGCACCTAGGCACAGAATCTGGCTAAGGATCAAGGTGCAAAATTCAAACAAGTTTATGATAACAGTTAAAACCGTGAAAATGAGCTGGGCCTAGTTAAAAACAAATTTTGAACATCTGGCCTTTGGAAACCACTAGGTTCACTTGCTGGAAGTTCATTGCCTAAGGCCAGAGGTGGCACACTCTGCCAGGACAGGATCTGATTTTTAGCTTGAGATCATTGAAGACCACCTGTACCTGCCTATGGTTTCCCAGGGGCTGGCAAGCAGAACTTGACTGTGCCTGTCTCTCCAGAACAAATATTTTGCCCAGTTTTCCTGGCCTTTTTTAAAATTGCATTTTTAACTCCCATTTTCCCATATGTCACATTAGCTTTGAAGATTTCACTGATTCCTTGAATCCTGCTTCCTCACTCCCACCTCCTTGTAAAGGAAGCAAAATTCTTTCTCTGTCCCAGTCAAAAATATCTGCCAATTACTTGTGGGATCCTGAGAGTATTGTATTGGAACACCCAGCGTCTTCTCATGGTCTCCCTCCCAGACCCCTCATCATTGTCTGTGCTGTCTGTTAAATGAGGGGGCCTGGCTGCTGGAACACTGATCCAGTGAGCCACCAAGAGGGCATGGCTGCTGGCTTCCTCTCCCATGGACCCCCAAGCCTGCAGATCCCTGCATCTCCTCCAACCTCAGTACCTTGCTGTGCTACAGGTGGAAAAGAAGAGCACCATCCTTCATGAACCCTGTCACTCTGCTCACACATGAGCCCCAAATCAAGTGGGGCTGCTTGGGGCCCCCACGAGTCACAGAGTGCTTGAGCACCAGCGTTCCTTCTACCTTTCCCTGAAGTCCTCCCCGCAAAGCTGAAATGACTGATACCTGGGGCCTAGCCCAGGGCGCACACTTTATGTCTGCTTTCATTTCACCAGACAGCAGAGGGCAAAACTTTCTCCTAATAACAATAAAAGCCCTCATGCAAATTAGCTTAGGATGGAAGTTCTGGTCTAGAAGCATTTCCAGTGGTTTGCAAAACATGCTTCATCTTAAAATCCAGTGGGGAACAGACCCTAAAACTCACACTGTGTTCTCATGACACAAACCATGTCTGACAAGGGGATGGTAGGTAGATGGCCCTGGAGGACGTTGTACCTGTGATCCTACTTTGTTTAAATCTGTGTTCCAAGGGATTTAGGCTGCCTGTCAAATGCTCATACCCCTTTCCCCTGATGCTGCTCTTTTGCAAGCATGAACTACAGATTTTTAAAGTTTACCCCAACCAGGCCAGCAGCCAATAATCCAAGATGCTGCAGAAGGGATCCAAGGGCAAAGCGTCATGCTGAGTTCAGAGTATGTGCTCCCCATTGAAGACAAGGAATTGGTGGCTAAATAAAATCTTTACAGGGCACTTGAACATGGTCTCTCTTTTTCTCCTGTACTTTTTGCTCCCTTCTGTACGAGTGATGGATGATGTTGCCTGTAGAACACCGAGAACCTCCATCCCCATGTGCCGATGCATCACTTCTCAGCACCGGTACTCTGACCTGACTGTGCTCTGCGGGCGCCCCTGGGTGTCTTTCTTCTATGTTAGAATCTTACCGAAAGACACTGGAAGGGACGGCTATGTGATATGTTTCTCCCTCCTAAGGTGGGTGCCTCTCATTTTCTCAGTGTAGTTTGTTTGAATGAATCCAAGGTTTCCTATGTCCCAGCCACTAGACTGTAAGCCCCTGAGGGCAGGTTCCCCCAAAAGTTGACCTTGAGACAAGGATTTGGGTGCAAGTAGTTTGTTTAGAAAATGATCTCAAGAATTACAGTGAGGGAGTGAGGAAATGAGGAAGGGAATGGAGAAGAGTCAATAAAGGGAGCGTTAATGATATTCCTGCTGTGAGTTCTAGAACTGGGGTTTAGCTTTCCTGGGGAGCCTTGGACAGTCTGGAGCACACTTCACATCGTCCCATTGAAGGGCAGGGAAGCCGGGACATTTACCCAACAGCTCCTCCCACTGTGGGCTGAGGGACACTCCTGTCCATGGGCCAAGCATGCCATGGCCGGAAAAAACCCTCAGGAAGAGACAGGCTGGATGCCTGTGGCCTGCAAAAACCTGTGTGTGCTGGGGACCTTCAGGATAGGGGGATATAAGTGGGGCACCAACAGCCTCTGTGGCAGGGACTATGCCTTCTTCTCTCTGCATCCTTAACACCTAGATTAATGTGTTAAGGCTGCATCCTTAACAGCGCCTGGTATTTCTGATACTCAGTAAACATTCGTTGAATAATCAATCATATGAATGAATGAGGAGCACAGGTACAGAAATATAATATAATGGTTCAGTAAATGCTGCTCAGTAGGAAAGAATTATCTAGGACCTTTGCAAAAACCAACTCAAGTGCCAATGACAGCAGTTAGTAGAGGGCATGCCAAAACAACGGGTCTGTTTTCAGTTTGAAGTTCTTGACCAGAGTAGACTGGGAAGAATCAGCAAGGTCATCAGATGCAAAGCCAAAAAAGAGTGTCTCCCCATAAAGCACCTCAGAAATGACAATGTGTGATGTCAGTTAAAGATACCATCTCATCTCCTTGCTTTATC
This sequence comes from Colobus angolensis palliatus, assembly GCF_000951035.1. Lineage (NCBI taxonomy): Eukaryota > Metazoa > Chordata > Mammalia > Primates > Cercopithecidae > Colobus > Colobus angolensis. Next base: position 7,450,980 of record NW_012118376.1, read on the forward strand.
TGGGCATAGAGGACTCAGAACCCCACTGGACAGCCCATCTCACTATTATGTAGCTTTGGTATTTAGGCAAGCCTTTTAAAATATTTATTTATTTATTTATTTATTTATTTAGAAACGGAGTCTTGCTCTGTCACCCAGGCCGGAGTACAGTGGTGCAATCTCGGCTCACTGCAACTTCCGCCTCCTGGGTTCAAGCAATTCTGTCTCAGCCTCCCGAGTAGCTGGAATTACAGGTGCCTGCCACCATGCCTCGCTAATTTTTGTATTTTTAGTAGAGACGGGGTTTCACCATCGTGGCCAGGCTGGTCTTGAACTCCTGACCTCGTAAGGGCCATCTTGGCCTCCTAAAGCGTTGGGATTATAGGCGTGAGCCACCACCATGCCCGGCCTAGGCAAGGCTTTTTATGATGTACCATAATCTTCCTCCTAATTGTTCACTGCTTTCCAATGCTTCAAATTCCTTCTCATCATTACTAGCTGTGTCACTGTGGCTCAGAGGCTTACTTTTTTGGTGCCTTGTTTTCCTCATCTGTAAAATGCCTATGATAAGCATTGTGCTTAAGAGCTGGACTCTGACTTCCAGCTGCCTTGGCTCCACTTCAGGCACCACCGTGTACTAGTTTGATTTAGAATGGGCTTCCTTAACCTCTCTGTGCCTTTGTTTCCTTATCTTCAAAACAACATTATAGCACTAACTCATGGGGTAGCTGTAAGCACTTAGTAAGTGATACATGTGTTAGTTGTTATTTTATCTCTTAAGGGTGTTGCAGGTGTTAGATGAGACAATACAGGTAAAGCTTCTGTAGAACACAGTGTCTGATGCAGGTTCAATAAATGTCCGTTATTATTATTTTTACACTGCAGCACTATTAAGATACTTTGCCATTTATTTGTGGCCCCTACTACCTCTCTTTTCCAGACTAATCACCTTTTCTTCATAGCACACATTGTCAAGTGTTCATCCCTATGCATGATCTGACTGACCTGTGCACATCCCCTGGGACCATCACCCTGCCTGCCCTCTATACCTTGACTGTGAAGAGTAAAATTGCTTTGCTCCAGTAAAGCATGTTCTTTTAATCTTCTTCACAGTCACTCAAACATCAATTATCATCAGCAAATGGCACCACATTTGAGCATTTACCAAAAGGCTAGGTCAACGCAGCCTACAGCTGCACCTTATAACATCTGCTGTCTACAGAGACCCAGCTTTGTATTTTGGCCAAATAGCCTAATTTTCTCTCCACCAAGTCCTGCCCCACTAGCCCAATTTCAAACCAAACAACAGAATCCATGTTTGGAATTGATAGAGAGATTACATGCGAGAGCAGGCTATACTCTGGGTGAACTGTGAGATTACGGGGAGGGTAAGGTGTATGTAAAAAGAGAAAAGAAAAAAAGAGGAGGGAGTGTGAGGCTCTAGCAAAGGGGCATGGTGCAGAGCTGAAGATTCATGATTCAGCTTCAAGTGTCCCCCACAACCACATCTTGAGCACGGTCATGCATCTGACATTAGTTTTTTCTAAGACCTGACTATCAATTGCCCACTTTGAGAATTCCCCTTTTTCAGCTTTTTCATCTCTTTGAGACCTTATACCTTTTGTTCTGTTGACTGCAGTCACCAGTCTTGTGCTCTTGCCTCCACAAGCCCTCAGGGCATCACCCCGGTTTCCCTCCTTTCCCTCTATAGCTCTTTCTCTAGTTCTGTCATGGGACTGCCTTAAATCCTAACATCCTTCTCTATGCTGTCCTTTGGTGTTCTCACTGACACCCACACCTTCCACTAGTATCCACGCTCTGACAACCTCCAAGTCTAAATCCCTAGCCCAAACTTCCCTCCTCTCTTTGAGACTGGCCCACACATTGCCAACCTCTAACTAAACATTTTAATCTAGATTTCCTGCTGGTCCCAAAATCGACAATGTCCAATATGAAACTCTTTGTTTCTTCCTATCTCCAACTTCTTCATCATGCTGTGCTTCCTGTTTTGGATAATGATACAACTGTCCAAACCTGAAACCTGGGAATCATTGCAGATTCCCTTTTCCCTCACTCCAATGGGATCCCACTGATAGTATTTATTATGTATTTATTGCATCTGTGTCATCTTCTGCGTGTCCTCTGTAACTGCCATTATTTAGACATTTTCCCACTCAGACCATTCTAACAGCTTCCAAAAGATCTCCCTGCTAGCATCATCTCTCCACTTCTTTCTCCCTTCTACCTTTGTCCTCCACTAGACCATCAAAGCCACTTCCTAGGTTGCAGGTGTTGTTATCATTGACATGGTATTTATAGCTCTTCATTAACCAGACCCTCCTTGTCAATACCCAAGGATTAACATTTTATTTCTCAAAATCAACCAATTAAAAATATTTTTTAAACACCTTCTACATGCTTAGGATTGTGTTAGGTCTTGTGGAGGACATAAAGAAGTTTAGTAGATGTAATCTTCAACTTTTAAAGACTTTCAAAATTAACGTGAAAAAATATTGCATAATTAAGTGCTTCATTGTGTGGTATAGTCAATAGAAGCAATATGAAGTGTGTGTTTAGGCTGCTTTCCCAAGGTTTACAAAAGTTCACAAATATGTACAGTCAAGCATCGGCTTAACGACAGGGATATATTCTGAGAAACGCATCGTTAGGTGGCTTTGTTATTGTGTGAACACAAACCTAGGTGGTATAACCTACTACACAGCTAGGCCATATGGCATAGCCTGTTGCTTCTGGGCTATGCCTGTACAGCATGTTACTGTACTGAATACTGTAGGCAATTGCAACGCTGTGGTAAGTACTTGTGTATCTTAACAGAAAAGATACAATAAAAGTACGGTATTATAATCTTAAGGGCCCACTGTCATACGTGCAGTCCATTGTTGACTGAAACGTTGTTATGCAATGCATTACTGTATATGCACATAAATTACGTATGTGAAAGTCCCTGATAAAAAGTTTATAATACAAATTTGCCTTGGTAACACTAGTTATTCATATTATGAAGAGGGAAGGAAGTCACCTCTATCAGATAACACACCTTCATTAGTTAACTTCACAAGAGTCCTTATTTTATTGAATATTCATTCTGTTCTCTTCTCAGGAGGAAGAAAAATAGTTTCTGTAATTGAAATCCAAAACTGGGCCATTGCTTTCACTCCTTAGAGGGACATAAATCAGACAGAGTCAACATCAGGTCAAATGGGCAAGGGAAGGAAGAAAAACAACACATAGCTTTAGCACAACCACCTAAATCAATGTGTTGCCTGGCTTCAAAATAAAGAAATCTAGCTTAAAGCTGATGATCTCTCAAACAGATGGGACCTCTGCAATCAAATACAAGTCTAGCTCTTCCACTACGAAGCCCAGGCAGGCTGGCCTGTTGTGATGCTCTCATCTTGTGAACCCCCCGTGCAGAACTCCACAGGGAGGCCACAGCACAGGTACCCCTGTTTTTCTCCCAGGAGAACAGATGAACTTGGCTTTGCAAAAAGGGAATCAATTTAGAGAAAACCTGTAGTCTATGACTTTCCTTGTGCAAATTGCTCTAAGGTAAGGTATCAGAAGCCCAGGGGAGTGATACAATCTTTCCTATATAATCTTTGAAACAAAGTGCTAATAGGTTTAAATCATGCTGGAGGGTTTTCCAGGATGGGCAGAGTTTTGGACTAGGAGCCAAGAGGAATAAGCTCTCTTCCTGGCTCTGCTGTTAACCAGTTGTGTGTGCAACAAGAAACAAAAAAACGGTCAACAAAAAAAAGCCCCTTAACTTTTGGAGTCTCAGGCTCCTTATTCCTCATAAGGCCTTGCTGGTGATAAAAACATTCAGAGTAAAAAATATTTCTAAGAAACAGAGGCAATCTGAGACTCTCCTGGCAAAGCTTTCAAGCACCCTGACCATTTTTATCCCAGGGCCACAACCCCTTCGTGACTTGCCTCTGTGCCTACTTTACCATTATGGTGAGCAGAGCCACCCGCTCACTTGTTCCAAAATTAGATTTGAAAGGACCTATCATATTAACAGAATGTTTGGAAGTTTTGAAAACACTTTCATGTTTACCATTTCACTGAATCCTTACAACGCCTTTGAAATAGGCAGAACTAGTCCTCTTGTTGTTCCTAATTTGGGGGTGAGGGAACTGAGGCTGAGAGTCCAGAAGCAGTGCATCTCTCTCAAATCCTCCCAACTCCTTCCAACTCCCCAGCTTCTCTCTCTTCTTTCCTGGGCTCCTTTGTCTGTTTTTCAGATCCTACTAGATCCTCTGTGCTTTTGAATTAGAACCTAGAATCTTGGATTTGTCTTCCCACCACCTCTAAAGACAATTTTTCTCTCCTGTTCCTTTTAGTCCCAGGGAGAGAAATGAAAAATCCCACCTTCTTCACAAGCACATACTGACTGCTTCCCCTATGAGGGTTTTCTGCCTGTTCTCCTCCTTTCTGCACTTTTACTCTCCATCACTGTCAAAAGCATTTATTCATTCCACAAATGTTCCCCAAGTTTCTACTTTTTTGCAGGGCACTATTTAGATATTTGGAAGCGAAGCTAGCAGGCACCCACACGAGGTGCTCCAGTCGGTGGGGCAGCTAGCTGCATTTTCAAGTGGTGTGCCTGTTTTATGATTGCTCTGTGTTCTTCTTCATTTGAATTTTCAGTCTTGGATTGTAAAATACACAGAACAGGTCCCTGAATTTTGAACTCACCTCTAAGTGGTATATGGAGAGAGATACCTCAAAAGGGTGTTTGTTTTTTGTTGTTTTTTGTTTGTTTGCTTTTTTGCTAAGCTGATTGATTTCCATTGATATCAAAAGTCAGGACTGGTAGAAACAGAAAAACAAAACAGTTTCATTTCAAGAGAAATGCCTGAAGAAACAGTGGCAAAACCAGTATCATTTTAATTAATAAACTAATCATGATAAATGTTCTTAAGTCTATTTATAGGACTACAGAGATTCTTCTACATTCGATGTTGGATTAATGGAAATTTTCTACTAAGAACCAGCTCCATTTACTAACGCTCATTTGTGCATCTGGTACATGAAGCCTGTACTGAAGTAGAAGTTCAAGATCTTTCTAATTCATTAGTCAGTAACTTATTGATTCTGAAAGCTACAGACCCTGTGCCTTGTCATCATTTTCATAAAGCAGTCCTCAGGGTAGTGTTCACTGTAAAATATTGAGCTTATTAAGAGTTTTTGGGTCTCTGATTAACTTTCACAGCAAAAGCTATGTTAAGTAAATTAGGTACCAAATAAATCTAAAATGATTGTGGAAAGTCATCAGCTAAATTAAGACACTGACAGCTCACATAACAAGATGCAAAGCAATAGTAATTAAGAAAAATAATCACCTCTGCTGCTGAGAGGATAGGTTTGGCCCCAGGTGAAGTAGCTCCCAAGGCATCTGCTTTCTAAAAGGAAAGTCTTGCTGTTTTGTTCTGCTGTGAAGGGGTGAGGGGCAAGAGATCATTTTCTGTATTATAGTATTCACCACATACTCTAATGAAGAGCCTTATATTTGGGAAATAATCTTATGTGGGGCAGAAAAACAGATTTGCAGAATTACCCAAGATCTCTTATAGCCCTAGTGTGGCAGACATTGTGAACTGGCCCCACCAGTACACACAACTCCTTTCTCTTTTGCTTTCCTCTAATGGAGAAGCAAGAAGATGAAAATATTCACCTCTTAGACTCATTCACCGGGAGTAGTGGTCATATGATCCAGTTCTCCTCAATGAGATGGGCGTGGGAGTTGCTGGGTAGAACTTCTAGGAAAGCTTTTAAAACGAACAGATGAGACTGGATGCCCATTCTGCCTTTTCGCTCTTGTCTTCCTCCCTTCCTCCTGCTTGGAACATGAACAGGAAGTCAGAAGCAGCCTGGGTTGCCTGCTCCTCACTGCCTGCTCACTGGAGGGAAGAGCTCTCTCTGCTGAAGCCATTTTCAGCATGGTGTTTATTGTTGGAAGTCAAATACAAGCCTAACTTGAGGACTTTTCGGTTCAGAGGATAATTTCTCGGCAGCGCTGTGGGGTTTAGTAGAAGCAAAACCACAACCAAAAACAACAACAGTATTGTATCTGTCTGTGTGCCAATTTCCATTAGTAATTTTTAGGCAATGACATGAAGTTTTTTTGGAGAACTGAAAGCCAGCCTCGTGAATGCAATGCAAGCGTGCTTCTCATCAGGTCCTTTACTCTCTTAATCTGGTGACAATTCTCTTCTCTGAAGATAACTTGTCACCAATTCCAGGGGATGTGTTTGAGAAGCAGGACTGTATTTTCCTTGCTAGCTCCTTGGAATAGTGCATCTGTGTTAGCTATCTTGAGATTTAGAATTTAAGCTCTTCCTGCTCCAAAGGATGCTTCTAAATGTATAAACGTAAGATGGGGTTTCTTGGCTGTCTTGCTTTTACCTACAATACTTTGGTTTTTTCTTGTAATCCTGGAAAATGAAGCAGTGATAACAAAGATTATTAATTCAGGCCTAAAAGAGAGAGAAGGAGAGAGAATCAGTGAGTGAAGAGCCTTAACTCCCTTATTATCTCCTGGGTCACATGGCCTGTTTTTCTTGCCAGTCCACATACATTTTGGACATTCCTTGCATATTCAAGGAAGAAGACAACAATATACATTCTATATTGGTCAACAGTGAAGTGAATCACAACATCTTTCTTTGCTTTCTTTTTGTATTATGGGTCCATAAAGAGGGTATATTATGATTGAGAGTCAACTTTTCTCCCTGCCAGGGGCCTAGGAGTATATGTTTTCAAGGTTTTTTTGTTTTGTTTAGTTTAGTTACTGAGCACACTTGGGATTTGGTTACGTTCCTTCTTGAGATATGATTTATTTCCTGGACAAATATTTATTAAACACTGTATTAGTAATCTATTGCTGCATAAAAAATTACCCCCTAAAACTTAGTGGTTTAAAACAAACAAACAAAAAGCATCTATTATCTCACACAGTGTCTGTGGGTCAGGAATCAAGGAGCAATTTAGCTTGTCTATTTAGTTGCAGTCAAGACCTTGGCAGGGCTGCAGTCATCTAAAGGTTTGACTGGGGCTGGAGAAGTCACTTCTAAGATGGTGCATTCACATGGCTGTGGGCCAGAGGCCTGCCTCAGTTCTTCATGGGCTGTTCACAGGAGGCCTCACTAGTCAGTGTTACTCTTTCCCAGCATGAGTCTTAATTGTGCTTGGCTCCATGCTCTGAGTTCTTGGTTCTACCCCCGAGTCATATTTCTTTTTCCATAAAAGGTAGACTGTATATGTAGCTGCATAGTTTTCTCAGTTACAAGACAAAAGTGTAAATTTTTTTGTAACTTGGCTTCAGAAGTCACAGACCATCATTTCCTCAAAATCTTATTGGTTGCATAAACTAGACCTATTCAATATTTGAAGAGACCACATAAGGGCATGAAAACCAGGAGGTGAGAACCACGGGGGCCATCTCAGAGGCTGATTAACACAAACATTTACCAAGGCCAAGGCTCTATGCAGGGCATACTAGGGACAGAAGACTAAGGTTCTTTTTCTCAAGAAACTTATACTCTAACTTGGGTGATTAGACACACACACACAAATAATATGAAAAATATCACTGACTTATATAACCAAATTGCTGTAAGGAAAAAGCACTCACTAGGTGTATTTCTCTGTTTGTTTCTCCCACTAGTTTTTAAGTTCTTGGCAGGGCATTTCTCATCTTTATTCCCCACAGGGCTTAGTTCAGAGCCTTGCAAAAGTAGATCTTTAGTAAATATTTTCGGAATGGACAAAACCCCATGGAAAGGTCAAGAAAGTCTGAAAACTAAGAATAGGTCATTGGGTCAAATGATCAAATTTTGATTATTTTAATTTTCTAGGAAAAGAATTCTGGGAGACTCTTTGATTGAAACTGAAATCGCAAGGAGTAAAGAAGGTGGCAAATTAGATCATTCGGCAAATTTGGAAGTAAAAGGGAGGGTGGAAATGGATTTAACTTGAGAGGAATTGGTCAACAGATTCTTTTTTTAAAAGTTTAAGTTTAAAGTTTTTTTTTTAAGTTCTAGTTTAAAGTTTTTTAAAAAGTTTTGTGGGCATTTTTCTAGCTAAGGGAGGAGTCATAAAGAGAAGAGAAAATGGAACTGAAGAAGAGAATGTCGATAACCGATGAAGCAAAGTCCCAGGAAGGATTCACAAGGACAAAAGGACTAACCATTGAAAAGAAAAGGAATATTTCTTCTTTGGAAAAGACAAAAGATACAGAGACATTGTAGAGTGAAGAAAAGGGTAACTTTGTTAGATCATGTTGAATTGCCTTGATTTTTTTCAGTAAAGTTGGGGGGCAAGGTCATTCTACAGACTGAGGGGATCCAGAAGGGGATGGAGCTTGAGGACAATGGAATGTGCAACAAACTATTGGAAGAAATTAGAGTGAGTGGCCTAAATACTCACAAGATGGTAGTGAGGGGTATCTGGGTTAGGAGAACCAGTATGCATGAGGACACAATGTCTTCTGTTACTACTGGAACCATGGGTGGAAAATAATAGCTACCTACGCAAATGGCCATAGCTGGGAACCTTGGGAGACAGTCCAGCAGGTTTCTACCCTGACTGAATGTTCTAGTTCCATGATATAATTTCGTTCTTTTGAAGATCACTAGGAACCTTGGGCTGAGAAGAAGTGGCATAATCTGCCACTTAAATGTGTGATACGCAGTGTGGAAAATATGGAAAGAGTTTTCAATCTTTCTAGCAATTCTTAACATGAACAATTTAAGATTCAGTTACTAACGAGCACTGCTTCAGATCATATAAATGATGTCAATATCCTCTTCGTATTAGCCGATGTGAAATCAACACTTAATTTCCATGTTCTTCTGTAAGTAAGTCCTATATCAAACTACATAAAGACAGTGGCATTTTATGGAAAACATTCTCAAATGGACAGGAAATAACTAAACTGGAGCTTAGGAGACCTGGTTCCATTCCAGCTCTGCCACCGTCTCACCTTAGGCAGGTCACTTAATCACTTGCCTAGTGATAGAAACCTAGTAACCAGTCATTTGTAAAGCTAGAAAACTGGATTAGATGCTAATTCTTTCCAGCTCGAGTATTCGATGACTCCTAGGTTTCCAGTCCATCAAATCACCTAGATTTTCCCCTGTGAGTGTCACACAAGTTGGACACTAGGGGTCACATTTAGATAACCACTCATAAGTACATCTGTCTGAATCTCCTAAACAGCCTTCATTTACTTCAATAGAAGGCTCTTAGCTAGATGATGATTGACCTAGTTTCTCAATACAAAGTCCTTAGATGGGATCATGCTATTTCCCTTTCTGGCTGACTGAGAATTCTAGAGGAAAGTGGAAACACAGGTTTCTCTGACTCAGAGACTTTCATTTTGGGTTAATGCTATTTTCTTTCTCTCACACATGACCTCAAATTAGGCCATTCTTTTACTCATGGGGCAGATAGATTTTTCTTGAAGCTTTCATGATTTCCTCCACAAATGCTCCTTGGCTGGATGGGTAGTGTCCCCATCCAGATCACATTATAAAAAATCAGAGTTGCCTCCAAGGAAAACCATTTTTGATAGCTCCTCATTGAATGATCAATATTTCTTCCACAATCTATTTCATGGCAAAATGAACAGTACTCTTTCACAATCTATTTCATGACTTACTTTGCTTTCAGGGGAAGTCAACCAGAGAGATGGGCTTCTTCCCCAGTCTCTTTGCCAGAAGATCCCTGAAGTCTTCTTGACCATGTTTTAATTAGAGTGTTAGTTTGTCTAACCTAAGTCCAATTTTCCTCATTTTAAAGGTCAATTCTGAGGGAAATTAAAATGATTAGCCATCACGGGAAGGGATAATGTTATAAATAAACCTTCCCAAACTTAATAGTAATACTTCCCTTCATCTATATGGCTTTACAGTTTTCAAGGGTCCTTACATATATTATCTCGTTTGAGTATCAATTGTAGTTTTTCTTTCCCCTTACCCCCCGTATCTCCTTTGCCAAAGAATAAAACCCAAGAGGGGCATAGGAAGGAAGGGACAGCAGACACGGCAGCTGGCCTGGAGAAGTGGGTGAAACACTCATTGTGGCAACCTGGATTGTAACCTGATTCTGTTTCTTACCAGTTGTGTGTCTTTTGGCAAGTTACACTCACTCTCTGAGCCTGGATTTCCTCACCTGTAAAGTATGTATATGAATGCCCCCTCTACCTAGCTGCACTGCGTTATTACCATCCCTCTCTTCTCATTCTCTATTGAAGCCTCTCCAATCCAGCTTTTGACCCTATCACTCCTCAACATTGGCTATAGTTGAGGGCACCAGTCTTGTTGCTTCATATGACAACTATATATTGAAATACCTACATTTCTGTAATCTGAACCCCTCCTTTGAACATCAGACTCATATATCCAATTGCCCCTCCAGCATCTTACTGGAATGTTTGTTGAATATCCAAATGTAACAGATCCAAAACAGAACCCCTGAGTTTTCTTCCTTCTCCCCTCGACTGCTCCCCTTGCAGCCTCCCCATTTTAGTTGATGGAAACTCTATTCTTCCAGTTGTTCAGGCCAAGAGCTTTGGAGTCATCCTGGACTCTTTACTCTCACATTAATTTATTAGCAAATTCTATCAGCTTGATCTTCAAAATATATCTGAAATTTGACCAATTCTCATCACCTCTGTTATTTACCACTCTGGTTCATGCTACCATTCCTGCCCATCTAGATTATATTAATTGTTTCCTTACTGGCTTCCCTGATTTCACCCTGGCCCCTGTAATGGTTAATTTCACGTCAACTTGGCCAGGCTATAGGTCCCAGTTGTTTGGTTAAATATGTCTAGATGTTGCTATGAAAATATTTTTTAGATGTGATTGACATTTAAATCAGTAGACTCTGAGTAAAGCAGATTGTCCTTCATTATGTAGGTGAGCCTCATCCAGTGAGTTGAAGATCTTAAGAGTAAACACTGAGGTTTCCTGGAAAAGAAGGGATTCTACCTTCAGATTGCAACATATGATTACCACATATACAAACGTAGGAGTTTCAGCATATAGATGTGGTATTAAGCCACAATACTGGTGGCCTCAACTATGGCCATTGTGGAAGAGGACCTGATAGGGTCAAAAGCTTAACTGGAGGGGCTTCAAGAGAGAATGAGAAAAGCGGGGTGTAATGAGAAATTTTGTCTGAGTTTCCAGTCTTTGAACTCAAAACAGCAACATCAACTCTTACCAGAATCTGAAGCCTGCTGGCTTGCTCTGGGGATTTTGTACTTGCCAGCACTACCAGTTGTATGAGGCAATTCTTTAAATCCATCTCTCTCTTGCTCTCATGTTATTTCTTCTATTAGTTCTGTTTCTCCAGAGAACCCTTCCCTCCTTCCTTCCTTCCATCCTTCCTTCCTTCCTTCCTTCCTTCCTTCCTTCCTTCCTTCCTTCCTTC
>NW_012118376.1:7462521-7484394 GCF_000951035.1 Colobus angolensis palliatus
TTCCTTCCTTCCTTCCTTCCTTCCTTCCTTCCTTCCTTTCTTCCTTCCTTCCTTCCTTCTTCAGTCTCACTCTGTCGCCCAGGCTGGAGTGCAGTTCTCTTCATATAGCAGTCAGAGGGAGCTCCTTAAAATGAAAGTCAGTGCATAATTCCTTGATAAAAAACAAACAAACAAAAAACCCTGCTCTGCTGGCCTCTCATTTCAAACAGAGCAAGAATCCAGGTATTTACAATGGCTTGCAAGGCTCTAATGTCATCTGATTTACCCATTCCTTTTCTAATATTGTCTCCTTCTATTCTCCTTTTCAAGCCAGTTCAAGTTAGACAGTGTTGTTGTAAGGATAGAGTGGGAAATATTATGGACACATGTGGATAATACAAAGACAGGAAACAAATCACATGTCAGATGCCTAATGAGAATTGGAATTGGGAACTAGAAAGTTGAGGATCAGGGCTACTCTTTCTGTCTCTCAGTACTTTACAGTTTCCCCTCGCCTTGCTTCCCATCTGCCCTGCTATGTGTAGTCTCTTCTCTGCTCTGCTCCACTTTGCTCACTGTCTTGGAAACGGCTTCCAAATGGATGACTGGTGGGTTGACTTTGGGTCCAAGAAGTATTTAATGAGTGTCTAATATGTGTCAGTCACTGATCTAAGCCCTGTGAAGAAAGCACTGAAGAAAACCAACAAAAATGTTTGCCTTTCTAGAGCTTATGTTCTACGGTGTGTGAGTGAGTAGACAGTGTAGAAGTTAGGAGGGAAATATAAAATAAACAAAATAAATATGCGAACTATACATATGTCACGTTGTTATTAAAAAGTGTTTCAAAAACTAAAGCAGGGAAAAGGAACAGAGAACACTGGAGAGGTGCAATATTTATCAAGGTGGGAGGGAAGGTCTCATTGAGATGATCCATGAAAAAAAATCTGTGTGAAGTAAGGAAACAAGGAAGGAGAATAGTGCGGCTGGGGAGAGTAGAAGGAGTGAAGTTAGATTGCTGAGTGGTAGACAGTGGATTAGGAAGGGCCCTGAAGGCCAAAAGGTTCTGGCTTTTATGTTGGGTGACATAAGGAATTCTTGGAGGGTCTTGATCAGAGGACTTCCATGGTCTGACTCACATTTTAACAGGATCACTCTGGCTACTATGCTGCGAATAGATGGTAGGGAGACAAGGGCAGAAGGAGGGAGTCCATTGAGAATGATAGGGGTAGCTTGGACCACAGTGGAAGCAGTGGTAGTCTTCCACTATTCTGGTGCGGGCTGGAGTGGATTCTTTGTAAAGGGTTTGTAGAATAGATAAGGAAGAGACCAAAACATGACCAAAATATGATTCAAGTCTGCCTTGAATAACCCTCCAGGTGGCTGACACACTCTGTGAGCAGATGATCACCAGTTTCATCACTAACGATTCATTTTTTACCCACTGTCCTGACTCCCTAGGGTATTTGACTCCCTACCACTTGTTCTACATGAGGAAACTAAATTTTAACAGAATTCATTCAGTGAATTATTTAATTAGAAAGGAGCCTTAGCATCTTTCACTGGCTTTTATCTCTATTCAGAAATCAGTTGGTAATGACTTCTAGGAGACCTACGGCCATCCTCTTGATACGAACCAGATCATACCTGTCCTGATGGGATGCCAGAGAAAGACTGCTGCAAGGTACTCGCCACTCACAGACCTCTCCATTTATCCCGTTGATGCAAAGGACCCTGAGGTAATTTCTAAAAACTTTTTCTTCCATCTTACCTTAAGAAGATAAATGAAATGAATTGAAATGTTGGAAAACTTATTAAGATAGTATGAGGATTATAATCAGTGGAAAAGTGAGGTAACCTCTAGGAATTTCACTTTGGAGTACTTATCCGTCCATTTAACTCACTGTGTCTCTTCCTTTTGTGCACAGTAGGGCTCCTCTGGGAACAGAACAGAGGGAGGAAGATACCTTCCCTGAGGCCCAGATGTTCCAGAAGCCTGCACCTCATTCACAAAAATCACCCCAAAATTGCTCCAGAGTTTGGAGTCTTGAAGAAGCGGGAAGAAGGCCTGAGTAAGGGCCTGGGAACCAAGTTAGATCCTGCTTCAGTGTCAGCACACGCCAGTGATGGTGCACACAGGTGGAGAGCGGCCTGCCCATCTTTTCCGTGGTGCCCACAGACCCATTTAGGATGAAAGATCAGAAAATTCTCTCCATGTCACCACTTCTGAAACATGTGAATATTAATATTTTGTGTCTAAAAGGCAATGACAAGTTTTCATTGGTTTTATCTTATTCATGATTATAGAGTTGAAAGAATACATATTCCCATGGGAATCAATGAAGACATACTCATTTTGAATGAAATAGAATATAAGTTGTAAAGATATAGAATTTTCCTGAACTGAACCTTGAACCAAAAAATCCCTCAATTATCCTGGAACGAAACACAGGCCCTGAAGATAACAAGGAGTTTCAGGATGCCACAGGGCTGTTCTGTGGAGTATGGGGCTATTTGCCCCATGGGTATTTGCAGCACATAGGCTACTCAGGCCCCTCTCTGGTCTCAAGGTGGGTTGGCTGAGATGTCAGTTTCTTCCTCAATGACAGCTTGGGTACAGTATGTGTAAACTGATTGTCAGCTGAGCTGAAGGGACTCTGCCCATATTGGAGTGTTCTACAAGAAGAAGTGTCAAACTTAAAGGTCTAAAATAACTATGAAAGGAGTATTGGAAATCACTGGGACAATTGTGATCACAACTGGTGGCAGCCTTCTAGTTTGGGTGAGAAAGACAGAAAGGAGGAAGATGTATTAGTCAGCGTTCTCTAGAGGGACAGAACTAATAGGATATATGTCTATATGAGAGGGAGTTTATTAAGGAGAATTGACTCACGTGATCACAAGGTAAAGCCCCACGATAGGCTGTCTGCAAGTTGAGGAGCAAGGAAGTCAACGGTGGATTGTTCTGAGTACCAAAACCTCAAATGGAGAGAAATCAACAGTGCAGCCTTCAGTCTGTGGTCAAAGGCCCGAGGGGCCCTGGCAGACCACTGGTGTAAGTCCAAGAGTCCCAGAAGCTGAAGAACTTGGAGTCTGATGTTTGAGGGCAGGAAGCATCCAGCACGGGAGAAAGTTGCAGGCTGGAAGACTTCATATACTTTCCACTTTCTTCTGCCTGCTTTTATTCTAGCCATGGTTCCCACCCAAATTGAGGGTGGGTCTGCCTCTCCCAGTCCATTGACTCAAATGTTAATGTCCTTTGGCAACACCCTCACAGACACACCCAGGAACAATACTTTGCATCCTTCAATCCAATCAAGTTTGAAACTCAGTATTAACCATCACAGAAGGAGAACTTCAGACTGAGTCCAAACACTGTGGCCCCAGCCCTAGCTTCCCCTTTCTGGGTTGAATAACCAGACTGAGCCTAAGAAACGGAAGAGAGTTGACTTTCTCCCAAAAGGCCTGCAGCGGGTTAGAAGGCAATGGTTTGGGGACCATACTGAGTTCCTAGGATGCTCTGGACCATAAAACTTGAAACCAAATTGTTCATGCACTTGTCATGACAGAGAGAGAGAGAGGGAGAGGGAGAGAGAGTGACAGAGAGAGAGAGAGAGAGAGAAAGAGAGAGAGAGAGAGAGAGAGAGAAATTTCCTTTCCTTGAAGAATGGCAAAACACATCTCTTGTTCTGGGGGCTATATCTTGAAGGGTATCTGATCTCCCCCTCCTGGGAGGAACTAGAATGTCCTAAGGCAGCCGTGGCTCCTGGAGCTGAGAGATCTTTCTGGCACTGTGTGAGAGCTGCAAGGTTAAGTCTGGAGCCAGAAAAGTCCGTGTGGACAAGTGCAGAGCAAGCAGATCTGAGACACATATGGAAGCAAGCTGGGCATGTCCAAAAGTCAGAGGAAGCAAAAGCAGACATGCATGAGCAGGCAGATGAGGCTGGTGCCCAGGCAGCAGGCTGAGGCTCTAGCTGGGCTTTGGATGCTCCTGAGAGTCCAATTAGAGAACAGCAAGCAAACTCACAGTGAGCTCTTATTCCTCACACAGCAGGATGAGGGATTAAGCACAAAGCCTTAAAGGTCTGAGTGTCTCTTTATCCTGACCTCAGGAAAGAGAGGCAAGTATCATGTTTCTAAAAGTCTGAGAAGTCTTCACATGACAGCCTACACTGAAAGAACTCAAGTGCACATCCACTGCACACACGCATGTGTGCACACATATACATGTGTACACATGCGTGCCCACACACAACTCTCTGGAAGAGGAAGTAAAGAGACTTTGTTTTCAGCCCCTCTTGAGGAAACTTAAACTAAGTAGTCTTTCTGTGGGGTTAGTAGTGGATAGAGAGTGGGTCTGGGGTCACTGAGGCTGAGGTGGCTGGACCCAGAGGGTAGAGCTGAGGGGATTCTTTGAGACTGGGAAGATGGAGCAGAAGCAGATAGCAGATGGCAGCAGGTGAGAGTAGACTGGATTTCTCCTGAATCACCAGGTCCAGCCAACCTTCCTTTCCTTAGGGACACCTCCAGATCCCATTCCAAATGAACTCTTTCTCTGACCTTTCACCTCAATTCAGAATTTGGGAAATTTAGCCAGATCTTAGGAACACAGAGGCTTGAAACAATCTTTTCTAACCACCCCTTTGTTCAGACTATACAAGTTCTGCTTCTACATCCAGTGTCAAGACCCAAGAATCATTTTAAAGGGGAGCCATCCTTTGAAATTAAACTTCTTTTAATAATGATCAAAGACAGATTTCAGGGTTGACATAGAAGACAGCCACAATAAAGCCAATCCTCCTGTGTATAACATTTTTCAAAGTTCCCTTCCTCTTCATATACTGGTGTTCATGTACAGCCCAGAGTTAATCTACATTAAATTATAGATTGTTTTCAGCAATAATGCAAACATTTGGAAGCCTTCAAACTCCCTGATAACTAACTTCTACGTTCTCTCTGCTACTATTATATAGAAAGGGACATTTTACCTGATGTTGTTTGAGTCCTCACAATAAACACAGTGATCTGAATTGACTGAAGTGGAAAACTAAATGTTAGTTGATTTTCAAAACAAGATTTCACAGTGATCTGAATTGATTGAAGTGATCTGAATTGAC
The DNA here is from genome assembly GCF_000951035.1 of Colobus angolensis palliatus. Taxonomy (NCBI): domain Eukaryota; kingdom Metazoa; phylum Chordata; class Mammalia; order Primates; family Cercopithecidae; genus Colobus; species Colobus angolensis. The sequence goes on from NW_012118376.1 coordinate 7,467,615, forward strand.
TGAAGTGGAAAACTAAATGTTAGTTGATTTTCAAAACAAGATTTCCATTCGGAATTCCCATTTTTCACATGTGATCATACGCCTTGTTGTGTTGAACTAGAAAGAAAATCCCTGCCCACTGGATTAATGCTAGAAGATAATCTATAGCATAGTAACTTCTTAGACATCACTTTGTTAGCCACTAAACTTGGAATAATTATTTCTAAGTTAATTTATTAAGTCTATACCTCCATTACTTAAAAAGGTCTGAGGCAGCTCCTTCAAATATTAATACATATTTATTTTCACATCTCAAATAAAACAAATAGTTCACAGTGGTACTGATATGTCTTCATTTAAAAAATATTTAAATTGCTACCAATGACTTTCTTCACAGAATTGGAAAAAACTGCTTTAAAGTTCACATGGAACCAAAAAAGAGCCCACATTGCCAAGACAATCCTAAGCCAAAAGAAAAAGCTGGAGGCATCACGCTACCTGACTTCAAACTATACTACAAGGCTACAGTAACCAAAACAGCATGGTACTGCTACCAAAGCAGAGATATAGACCAATGGAACAGAGCAGAGTCATCAGAAATAATACCACACATCTATAGCCATCTGATCTTTGACAAACCTGACAAAAACAAGAAATGGGGAAAGGATTCCCTATTTAATAAATGATGCTGGGAAAACTGGCTAGCCATAAGTAGAAAGCTGAAATTGGATCCTTTCCTTACTCCTTATATGAAAATTAATTCAAGATGGATTAGAGATTTAAATGTTAGACCTAAAACCATAAAAACCCTAGAAGAAAACCTAGGTAATACCATTCAGGACATAGGCATGGGCAAGGACTTCATGTCTAAAACACCAAAAGCATCGGCAACAAAAGCCAAAATTGACAAATGGGATCTAATTAAACTAAAGAGCTTCTGCACAGCAAAAGAAACTACCATCAGAGTGAACAGGCAACCTACAGAATGGAAGAAAATTTTTGCAATCTACTTATCTGACAAAGGGCTAATATCTAGAACCTATAAAGAACTCAATCAAATCTGCAAGAAAAAACCAAACAACCCCATCAAAAAGTGGGCAAAGGATATGAACAGACACTTCTCAAAAGAAAACATTCATACTGCCAACAGACACATGAAAAAATGTTCATCATCACTGGCCATCAGAGAAATGCAAATCAAAACCACAATGAGATACCATCTCACACCAGTTAGAATGGCGATCATTAAAAAGTCAGGAAACAACAGGTGCTGGAGAGGATGTGGAGAAATAGGAACACTTTTACACTGTTGGTGGGATTGTAAACTAGTTCAGCCATCGTGGAAAACAGTGTGGCAATTCCTCAAAGATCTAGAACTAGAAATACCATTTGACCCAGCCATCCCATTACTGGGTATATACCCAAAGGATTATAAATCATGCTGCTATAAAGACACATGCACACGTATGTTTATTGCAGCACTATTCACAATAGCAAAGACTTGGAATCAGCCCAAATGTCCACCAGTGACAGACTGGATTAAGAAAATGTGGCACATATACACCATGGAATACTATGCAGCCATAAAAAAGGATGAGTTCATGTCCTTTGTAGGGACATGGATGCAGCTGGAAACCATCATTCTCAGCAAACTATTGCAAGAACAGAAAACCAAATACTGCATGTTCTCACTCATAGGTGGGAATTGAACAATGAGATCACTTGGACACAGGAAGGGGAACATCACACACCGGGTCCTATTGTGGGGAGGGGGGAAAGGGGAGGGATAGCATTAGGAGATATACCTAATGTAAATGACGAGTTAATGGGTGCAGCACACCAACATGGCACATTTATACATATGTAACAAACATGCACAATGTGCACATGTACTCTAGAACTTAAAGTATAATAATAAAAAAAACCATTTAAATCATTTTACCAAAATCTGAAAAGTATATATTTATAGTATTTTAAATAATCAACTATTATTTGGTATATTGCAGTTTTCCTAAACAATGTAATTCTATCGAACTTGAAATTTGCCATTTTGGACATAAACAAGTTGATCACATGGTTCACTTATATCTGAAAACCAGCCAGAAAACCCAAAGTCACCAATCTTTCCCCTGTTGTCTTGGACCAGCAGCAGGCGCCATATTAATTCTTGCTTCTCAGTATCAAGCATCTAGGAGAATCTTACCAATTCTCCTTTTACTCTGTTGCCTGGCGTTGATTCTACTTTAATTGGAACTGCATCTTTGTCTTCTCAATAAGTTAGCTTTATTTCTCATTTTCTTTCTTTCTTTCTTTCTTTCTTTCCTTCCTTCATTCCTTCCTTCTTTCTCTTTCTTTCTTTCCCTTCCCTCCTTCCTTCCTTCTTTCCTTCCTTCCTTCCTTGCTTCCTTCCTTCCCTCTTTCTCTTCCTTTCTTTCTCTTTCTTTCTTTCTTTCTTTTCTTTCTTTCTTTCTTTCTTTCCTTCTTTCTTTTCTTTCCTTTTTCTTTCTTTGTTTTGTGTCTTCCTCAAACTTACCCTTACCCTGATATCTCTTCCTGTGTGATTATTTCACTGTGAAGTTTTGTCACAGTTTTTTTAACTGCAGCTTCCAAGGTCATCTGAAATTTGTGTGCTCATGGTAATTACCACTCTGCTATAATGTTGGAGTAAAGGCAGAAATTATCATTCATTCTATTTTGGCTTTTCTCAAACTATATTCTACAGAATTCTAATTCTTCCAGATGTTAATGTTTGTTATGAGAAAAGGTTCCATGATTAGTGTGGCTTGAGAAATGCTGGTGATTCATTACACACATTAGCATTTAAAAGGCTCCAAGAAGTCCTATGATAAAGAAAATTGCTTAATTTTATTTAATCCAGTATTTCCCAAATTTATTTGCTACAAGACTCCACCATCACCACCACCACCTTCATAAAAAATAGTTTGGGACACACATATTCATGGATCTTACAGACTGATAGAGTAGCCAGTCATTATCCAGAGGACACAGGTAATGATATAGCTACAAACTGAGTTAATTACTCTTGAGGAATGGATGGCGGTTCTGTGAGAACACGTAACAAAAGACAGTGACTTAGGCTAGGGGTGGAGAATATTTTCCCAAAGATGCCACTCTTTTGCTGAGACCTGAATGGTGAGTAGGAGCTAGCTGCCTGCTGGGGGACACGGGGTGGGGGAGGAATCTTCCTCACTCGTACAGTCCATACTTATGTCTGAGTGGAGTGGCTGTCTTCTAGGTCAGCTCTGAAGACAGGGATTGGGAGCAGAGATTTCATTCTCTGTGACATATGGCCATCCATTTTCGTTTCTGTTAACACTGAGATTTCTTTAGAGAAAAGGACAGTGAGAAGTTACTAAAGCTTTTCAGAGAAACAAAATCCCTCACAGGATCAGGAGACAGCTGGGATGTGGGAGGTGGTAGCTGGAGAGAGTGAGGAGAGAGATACCAAATATAACACCCATTTTTGTAACAAGACTCGGTTATTTTTACAAATGATCGTATAGATTGTTCAACTGTGGTCTGCGAAATACAGACTGTCGCTTGTCAGTAGTATGGGATATTGTGTAGTACAAACCTCAAGAGTGTAACATACTTCCCACCACACACTTGTTAATTAGATGCTGAAATTATCCACCTTTACCCATGAATGGACTAAAGTTAGTGTTTAAAGGATTGAGACCAGGTGCAGGAGACATTCACAATTAGGGAAGCAGTTGTGGGTTTATTTAAAGACCATAAAGTTGAAGCCTCTTTTCTTGATTTGATTTGACTTTTTTTTAGATTTTCAGGGAAGATGATATGAACATTCTGCTCTCTCTGGCACAGCAGCTACTTTTGAAAAATCCAACATTCACTTGCTTCTAGGCTCCTGTAAATTCAATACAGTACAGTAAGCCAGACCTTAAGTGCAACATAAAACAGATGATGGCTTGTCAGAGGTGACGTAGATCTTGATAAATGACCAACACAGAACTATTAATACACAATTTAGCAGGTAGACACTTGGCTTTGGAGGTCAGATGGTCAGAAATCTAGTGGGAAAAGAGAGAGAGAGAGGAGAGAGAGAGAACACAAACAAAATACTGAGACCAGGGAGTGTCAGTAGGACAGATACAAGAAAATAGGATCTCTGAAGGTTGAACCTAGGAGAGTGATAAGAAACCAAGAGCACTAGGTTTATTGCAGTTTTCCTAAATCATATAACTCTATAGAACTTGAAATTTATAATTATATTATATTTTGTATTATAATTAACTCTATATAACTCTACAGAACTTGAAATAACTCTACAGAACTTGAAATGTCCTGTTTATTGCTTGTGAGCAGTGGTAAGCCTATTGAGCACCTTGAGATTTCAACCCGGTTCAATAGTGTACCTTCAGTTTGGTGCCATGGCAATTCCTCACCTGGTTCCTCACCTGGTAGCAAATCTAGTACTACCAGATTGGTCCTGGGGGTACAGGAAGCAGAGTTAGAAAAGGGCAACAGGTTGTGGTGCCAGGGGCAGCCCTTAGAAATGAACTCTTCTGGCCCCATGTTGATCTTTGGGGTGGGGTACTAAAAAATTAACTCTTAACCATCAGCAGTGAAAACATGTCATGGGAAGGCCTCTCTATGGGCTTGCTCTGGGGGAAACATCACTAGTTTGTAGTGAAACTTGAGAAATCTCTCTGTGATTTAACTGTCAATATAATGCAGTCTTCGGAGTGTGGGTTCTGGAGTCACACAGACTGAACTTCACATCGTCACTCTGCCCCCTGGTTAACAATTGCATCACTCAGGTCCGTTCAGGAAAACAGAGCCATTCCAGGTAATAGGTGAGATTTAACATGGAGAATGAGTCACTAATAGTTTGAAAGAAGTGAAACTCTAAACGAGAGACAGGAGGCCACCCAAAGATTAGCAAAAGCCAGAAAGTGCTCCCATTCTTAGGACTCGAGGGTTGGGGACTGCCTGGTGGGAGGCAACTGGAACATGGAAGAAAGGCCCTCTCATGGGATCTGGAACACAAGGAAGGTGCAACACTTGCCAGAGATGCTGCCCAGAACACACAGTGAAAAATATCCTGGCTTCTCCCTTCTTTCTACCCATAAATTTCCCACCAGCGATCCTCTTGGTGAATCAGAAGCCAGTTGGCAAGGGAGCCTAAAAAATAGATTTTGCTTGGCCAGCAAAGCAGAGGAAGGTGGGGAAATAGATGTGAGGTCACACAGGCAAGCAACTAGCCCATCAGTTCCATGATCCTGCTGTGTAATGTCCCGTAGCCTCAATTTCCTCACTTGTAAGATGGAAATAGTACTCCTACCTCACAGGGCCATTGAGAGGATTACATGAGCTAGCATATGTTTCAGTTAGGTTTTCTTGAATAATCTCACTCAAGAACCTCAAGTGACTAGAGTGAAGGGAGGAAGATAGTTAGAAAGAGACACATGAAACCAAGGAAATAGGGGTCCAAGCCCAGAGCTTTACAGTAGCTGAGGAGGAGCCAGACAAACCATCCTAAGAAGAGCAGTAATTACTGTGGAGCTGGGTCTCATGGAGACCGAGGTCAGGAAGATCCTCAGCATCCAAAGAACTCCTCTGGATCTCAGCAGAGGGAGTTGTAGAGTTTTGCTTTTCTACATTAAGATGACCCCAAATCTCTCTCTGGGTCTGGTTTCCTCTTTTAGCTACCAGGCAGTTATCCTCCAGTCTAAAGTTATCCTTTTCTTATCCTCTAGCCTAAAGCTTTTCTCTGAATCTAATAAGTTTTTAATCTTAGAATTTCTGCTTCCCATGGCTTTGGCTTGATCATGACCCTTTTGCCTCCTCTCAAACCTAAGATCTTTCAGCTTCAGCTTCCACTGAAAATTGTTTACTTCCTCCGACATTTCCCAATTTAATTTCATTGGAACAAGAATCTTATAGGGCCAGCTCTTTTTTATTTGGTAGAACTTTTCATTCGAGATCCTCTCACAGCAGGTATGGCTTCTATGTTTTGGGGAAGTGCCCAGGCTTGGTCCAATTATCAGTTTTGGAAGGAGTGGGGCAGGGCAATGTGGTCCAAAATGTGGCTGCCCCATACCGTACCTTCAGAAGGGGCTGTGGATGGATAACTAAGCTTTTGTTCGCCCCACGCCACCACCACCACCTCTGGGGTAGTTTGGTTCCCATAACCCCACAGGAGCTAGAACTCTGGGTCACCTCTGTTCACTTCTGGTTCAGACCTCAGTGGTTTCACATTCCACCCATTGTTTCTCTTCTGATTCTAGTACATGGAGATACTTATCTTGTTTTAACATGGTCATGGTTTTTGAGTTTCCTTTTACTTTTTGTTTGTTTGTTTGTTTTTGAGACAGAGTTTTGCTCTTGTCACTTAGGCTGGAGTGCAATGGTGCCATCTCAGCTCACTGCAACCTCTGCCTCCCAGGTTCAAGTGATTCTCCTGCCTTAGCCTCCCTAGTAGCTGGGATTACAGGCACCTGCCACCACGCCCAGCTAATTTTTTGTATTTTTAGTAGAGATGGGGCTTCACTATGTTGTCCAGGCTGGTCTCAAACTCCTTACCTCAGGTGATCTGCCTGCCTTGGTCTCCCAAAGTGCTGGGATTACAGGCGTGAGCCATCGCGCCTGGCCTCTTTTTTTTTCTTTTATGTAGGTCATGGCAATCAATGACTTTGAAGCAAAACAAAGCCTCAAATTTTGAATTCACAATACCATCTTGTCTGGAATTCATGTCAATAATTTCTAAAACTTAGGACAAATACAAAGTTAGACATTACCAAAATTAAGTTCTTATGAGAAACTCTTTTAAGAAGAGGGGGTGACCCAATGGAGAAAAAAGGAAAAAGTTGAAGACAACCTAGTTCGCAGATTGAGAGAACACAAAGACGATATCACTAAGGGTATCTGAAAACTAGAGTACCGCAGGGAATAACCCTTCAGGCATAGATAGTTTGAGAGATGGAGATGAAGATGGACTCCTTATCTTAAAAATCAATAACCCTCTCACCAAAAAGCCAAAACAAACCATAAAACTCATAAACAACAATAACAATAAAAATCAATAAACAACCCAAATATGGGTATTCACGAGTGAATGAGTCAAAGTGATGAAGGGAAAATGAGCTTAGATAAAAATAATTTTCGAGATTGAAATGAGAGGGTCACTTTGTCTTCAAATTATCAGATCCTACTCACCATCACCCCCACAGCTGGCCAAGAACCCTAAACCAACAAACAAAACTTCAAGAATAAAATGGGACTAGGCCACATATGGAACCACGTGAAAAAAGTGAACTGCTCATGGGCTTTATCATTGAGTGAATGAAGGTTCTAGGGAGAAAAGGATCATAGAGTAAGATTTTGCAAGCATATCTCAGTTTCTGTGGTGGGGTGGACAGAAAGGAGGACAAGACAGAAATAGCTGACTCAGCTCCATCCCCCAGACTTTGGGGGTCAGTGTGGTTCAGAGCAGCACCCCAGACTGGCTGTGAATGAGGACATGGTCTTTTCTCAATGCTCCTGTGACCTGTCAGGACTTAACACTACTTCGTAATTCACCAACACATTTGTGGGAGCCCCTTCATTATGGGGTGGGGATAGGGCAAAAGAGGATTGAGAAGGTTATAGCTTTGGCATTCCCAGGGAGAGAAAGGCAGGGCTTTCTGATAATTAGAATGTAAACTGTGGGGCTTTCTTTAGCTCCATACCTATTTCCAATGCATGTCAGACTTATAGAGTGAATACAGACTGACTGAAGAGAGAAGCAATTGTTTTCAAGAATGGGAACATATTCTGGCTGGAGTGCTGACTGGGCAAAGGAATACTCACTTAGTGCGGCCAGAAAAGAACACTCTTGGCTGATATCTGTGGAGTTGTTCCTGGCTTCGAAACAGACAGGATATCGACTAGTTGCTTCCTGAACCTTCAGAAGGGGCTGTGGATGGATAACTAAGAGATAACACTGAGGCTGGAAAGTGGACCAGGCCCTGGTAAATCAGAAGGAGATGAATCAAAGTGAGTTGAATCTAGCCTGGAGGCGTGGAGGGTTGACTGGGGAGTCAAGAGATCTGGGCCCCCTTCTGAGTCCTAAGACTCTCTCACAATGTGGCCCAGACTTATTTTTCCTCTTCAACAAAAGGAAGGATTGGACACGATAATTTTCAAAGTCCCTCTAGTTCTAATAGTCATTCATGTAGGTGGGAAGTGGGTGGGAGGTGGGGACAGACAGGGCATAGACAGTGGTTCATTTGGGAGTGGAGGGAATAATTCAAGCTTAAAAATCAAACTGATAAAAATGGTAAAGAGAAGAAAGGACTTAATCTTTCTCTCTTTGGAAAGATCAAGAGCTTTTAGATCTGGTCTCATTAAAGTTTTTTCCTCTTTTCTCTCTCTCTCTCAAAAAAATCGTATTGTAATTTATGTTATTCGTAATCCCTTGCGATGACTTTAATACTTTTTCAGCCTCTGTGTAGCTTCTAGTTTTCACATTTAAGACAGGAAATCTTCATTTAATGATCTTAAAAGTGTTGGTATGGACCCCACTAATGACCCCACTCTAGGAAACTGTGGAAGCTGTGACTGGTGTTTTTGTTCCTTGTCTGTTTATTCAGATCCATCCCTTTGCCTTTTCTTCCAGATAGAATCGTCCAGAGGAAATGCCTTTTTAGAGTCACAACTCTAAAAAGTTCAGTCTTTATTCAATATTTCTTGAGAGCTGCTGTGTGTTGAATGCTAGCACTGAGACAGACGCTGGTAAGCAAGGAGAAAACAAGACAAATGGGATCCCAGTGTTCCTGAAACGTACAAGGATGTGTGTGTGTGTGTGTGTGTGTGTGTGTGTGTGTGTGTGTGCGTGTGTTTAGATGGCACAGCCTGGAAACAGGAAAGCAGAAAAATAAGTGAAATGATTATCAGACTATGTATTGTGATAAGAGCTATAAAGTAGACAAAGGGCTGAGATAGAGGAAATGGCAGAGCAATGATGTGTCCATTTGGGTGTGGGGAGGTGATTATGGCTTGGATCTGTTTTCCCACCCAAATCTCAGGTTGAGTTGTAATTCCCAGTGTTGGAGGTGGGGCCTGGTGGGAGGTGACTGGATCATGGGGGTGGATTTCTCATGAATGATTTAGCACCATCCTCTTGTACTGTCCTCACAATAGTGAGTTCTTATGAGATCTGGTGGTTTATAAACACGTGGCACCTCCTTCCCCTACACTTCCTGCCCTCACCACATGATATGACTGCTTTCCCTTCACCTTCCGCCATGATTGTAAGTTTCCTGAGGCTTCCCCAGAAGTCAAGCAGATGCCAGCATCATGCTTCCTGTACTACCTGCGGAACCCTAAGCCAATTTCACCTTTTCTTCTGTATAAATTGCCCACTCTTAGGTATTCCTTTATAGCAATGTGAGAACAGATTAATATAGGAGAGGTGCAAGGCGAGTGGGGTGCTTTTGAGTGTGTAGCCAGAGAAGGCCTCTTTGCTAAGGGAAGCAGCTACACCAAGAGTGGAGACCTGATTGGGTGGGTAAGAGTGACCAGGGGAAGGAATTACTGCATCCTCAGAGCAGCTGGGGAGATGGATGCACTAGTATCCTCTTCTCTACACACTAGAATACATGAAATTTTTATTTGTGAGATTTAGTTTAGTTCACATATATGAAGCATTGTCAAGTCTCATTAAGGCCAATCTGGAACTGCTCAGCAGGCCCCACCTTCTTCAGCACAGACTCCAGCAGAAGTGGGCTCAGTGTGTTGCCTCTTTCATTGGTGAAGGCCAGCCAGGATACTGTGTGCAAAGTTTGGGACTGAAAATAATCTCCACTTAAAAAAATTCTTCCATCAGTAGGAGATCGAAGAATGAGAAATAGAATAAAATAATAATTGTTGTCTTTATTATTTTTATTAGATTATCTAATTTATGTCAGGCTCTTTCTAATTGTTTTACATATTTATTTTAAGCCCTGATTCATCTGTATGAAGTAGGAATTATTGTTATCCCAATTTTACAGATAAAGACAGTGAGGCCCAGAGAGCTCAGTGTGTTTTGCCCAAGGTTCCAGAACGCATTCCCTTAACCTTAGGCAACGCTGCTTTGGAGAGGTTAGTTTCACCTGGGAATTTCAGGGAGCATACATTAGGTTGCACAACACTAGAAAGTAAGAAGTTCTTTTTGGAGTTAAGAGAATGCCAGTTTTCCATTTGAGAGTGAGATTTCTAGACTCCCATCATCTCTAAATTGGAATCTCTGGGGGTAGAACTCAGGTATTTGCACTTTCAAACTGCTGCCCAGTTGATTCTATTTTATTTTTTTATTTTTTATTTTTTTATTTTTTGAGATGGAGTCTCGCTCTGTCACCCAGGCTGGAGTGCAGTGGCCGGATCTCAGCTCACTGCAAGCTCCGTCTCCCGGGTTCACGCCATTCTCCTGCCTCAGCCTCCCGAGTAGCTGGGACTACAGGCGCCCGCCATCTCGCCCGGCTAGTTTTTTGTATTTTAGTAGAGACGGGGTTTCACCGTGTTAGCCAGGATGGTCTCGATCTCTGACCTTGTGGTCCGCCCGTCTCGGCCTCCCAAAGTGCTGGGATTACAGGCTTGAGCCACCGCGCCCGCCCAGTTGATTCTAAACATTGTTTGAGAAGCATGCTTGTGTGGGCACTCACAAGTATGGAGCCAAGAGAGTAGACTCTGAATTCCTTCAATAATAATAATAACAATAATAATAGTGATAATAATGCTATTTCTTGAGTGCCTTCTCTGGGTTAGACATTATATTAGCTGTTTCCATGTGTGATTATATTTAATGGTGACAACTCTACAAGAATTGTATGATTTTTTACATTTTACAAATGAGGATAAATCTAAACTCAGAGAAATAAGTAACTTGCCTAAAGTCATATAGACAGAAAGTTGCAGATCTGATGTTCAAACCTCATCTGCCTGTTCATGTTCCACAACTTCATGCTTGTTATGTACAATTCTATAGGCTTATTTTTAGATTACAGAGATCAACCTAAAATGTTCGATCTTATCTCATCTCAAAACATAACCAAATGAAAAATGATGTTTTTCCAGGTATATGGTCTTTGACCAGTTGCTTAGCTTATTTTCTTACTTATAAGATGAAAATAGTAGTGCCTACCTCATGACTTTGTTGTAAGGATTAAATGGGATACTCCATGTATAGCCTGGAAATTACCTGGCATTTAGTAAGCAATCGAGAGAGGTAGCTGCTCTCACTAGTAACATGATTATATTGCCCAACTCTTCCTAAGTGAATTTATGCAATTGTTCCATAATCAGAATTTCTGTCCACCAATATTGATTGCTGGTTTCCTCTTGGCCATATTGAACTGAAAAATACCAATCTACTCCTTAATAAGCAAAAACAAAGAATCCTTAAGATGTCTCTGACTATTCCTGTGTTCAAACTTCTTTCTCCCAGCTGACTTTCAGGAAGATATGCTGCGTCGTCAGCTGAGCTCTAGTTGCCAATCTGCAAAGTCACTTTCTTCTTCCTGCTATCTTCCCTTTATCAGGGAAACTTACACTTTTCACCTATCATTGACATCCTCTTCATTCAGTCACTCATCCATCCAGCAAATACTTATTGAAGACTTATTCTGTGTCAGGCACTCATTATTCCAGGCACCATAGATGCAGCAGTGAACAAAGATCTCTGCCTTTTTGAAGCTTACATTCTAATGGGAGCTGAGCAAGACAGACATAAACAAACAAGTTGAATATAACATGTTAGCTAGTGATAAGTTCTATGGAGGAAACTAAAGCAGGGAAAGGGGATAAGGGTTTCAGGGAAGCAGGAAAAGGGGGTGATGGGGTGCAGTTTTATGTAGCATTGTTAGAGAAGCCTTCACAAAGGGAATATTTCAGCAAAGGCTTGAAGGAGGTGAGGGAGTGAGTCATGAGGATTTCTGGGGGAAGAACTTGCCAGGTAAAATTTAGCACATAAATAGTCCTTGAGGCAGATACCTTTAAGTGGCTGCTGCAGATTGAGTAAAGGCTGCAGACTGAGTAAAGGAGACTGCGATAGCCTATGTGCTCAGAGACATAATGGGGGTGGGTATGCATAGGGCCCTGTAGGCCACTGTGAAAGTCTATTGCTTTTAACTGAGTGGGATTGGATGCATTGGAGGGTTCTGAATAGAGAAATGTTATGCTATAATTGATATGGTTACAGGAACTCTAACTACTCCATTGAGAACACCTGCAAAAAATGGCAAGGCTCGAGGTAGAGAGACGACTGCATGACTGTTGCAATAATCCAGGGTAATTTAAGAAGAAAAGAGGCCGAGTGCAGGGGCTCATGCCTGTAATCCCAGCACTTCAGGAGGCTGAGGTGGGTGGATCTCCTGAAGTCAGGAGTTCGGGACCAGCCTGACCAATATGGGGAAAACCTGTCTCTACTGAAAATACAAAAAAAAAAAAAAAAAAAATAGCCATGCGTGGTGGTGCATGCCTATAATCCCACCTACTTGGGAGGCTGAGGCAGAAGAATTGCTTGAATCAGGGAGATGGAGGTTGCAGTGAACTGAGATTGTGCCAATGCACTCTAGCCTGGGCAACAAGAGACTCTGTCTCAAAAAAAAAAAAAAAAGAAATATTTTATTCAAAGGATATTGGGTAGCTCATCAAATATATCTAAGAGGTCTAAAAGCCAGCTCCATCATAGTATATAACTGTTCCTGCAGTGCCCTCTCCACTGCCAGCACTGCATCCCCAATGTTGCAGCCTGCCCCCACCAATGCCCTTGATACTGGACCCATCTGTTGGAACCCCTGCCATTGCTGCATCTGACAACTGAAAATAGCTGCCACCACGCGTCACTTCTGGCCACTGAGCTTTTGATTCTAAGTCTGGGGGTTGTCTGTGCTTGGTGGACCCTGGTCTGGTAGCTATGCCCATGCCCTAGCTACAAAGGCAGCGTGCAAAATGTGTGTCTGATGCTCTTAGCTTCTGTCGGGGAGGTGGGTGATTCCCAACCATAGGGCAGGGATTCAGTTGTTAATTGGGGGAAAAAAATGACAACTGCCCCCTACTGGTGGGTCCTTGTGTTCCTTAGAGGCTGCATTGCTACCTGGTTGCATACCAAATGGCAGTTCGGGGTCTGTCGTCTTGTTTTCAACAGTGGCAGCAGCAGTAGAATATCAATTGTTCCCATAGTCATCCACAGCAAAACCTCACAATGTTGCCGATTCATATGTAGAAGGGAGCCATATTTAGATGTTACTTCCCCATTTTCCCATTGTTCATAGCATCTTACCTAGTTCGTCACTGAAGGCCTGTTGTTTCCCTCTGTCTGCTCTTATCATTATAATTGACAGTTCAGAATGGGGAATAGATGGAGAAATTGACAAGAGATGGAAACAAGAATGAGTAATAAACATCCTGGTAGTTTCACAGCTGTTGATATTTTTACTTCAATCACTTTATCATCAGATGATTCATGTTATGAATGAACCACATGTTTGAAATAAGCAGAATTTAGAATTTCCCATTCTTCATTTATCTTAGAGACTGGACAATGAGGCATTGTGTCACTCCCTTAAAGACCCCTTCTCCTCTCTCCCCTTTTCTATTTGTTTCTTTATCTTTGAGGCCCCGTGTCACTCTGTCACCAGGCTAGAGTGCAGTAGTGCAACCATAACCCAGTGCAGCCTGGAAGTCCTGGGCTCAAGTGAGCCTTCTGAGTAGTTGTTACTACAGGCATGTGCCACCACCCCTGGCTAATTTATTTTATTATAACTTTTTTCTTTTTTTTTTGGTAGAGATAAAGTCTCATGTTTTGCCCAGGTTGGTCTTGAACTCATGGGCTCAAGCAATTCTCCCACCTTGGCCTCCCAAACTGCTGAGATTATAGGTGTGAGTCACTGTGCCCAACCCCCTTTTCTATATAAGTTCAATATTAACAGGTACAAAATGACTTAGGAGGAATTTATATGATTTTCAAGCCCAAAAGCTAAAATGACCCAAAAAGGCTAATTTGTAGCCTCTACTTGCCAAATGGTTAATTCAAAAGTTAGTATTTGCAGATAGTTATCAGAAAGTGGGAGTATATTACCCTCTTCTACTCTTGTTTGATATTGTACTTTTGATGTTCACTCCTTGCTTAAAGCTTTTGGCATTGTAAATAAAACCATGATGGGATTTTTAGAAGACAGTTTCCCTGGTCAAATAAACTAGGGAGCTGCCAAAAATACCTACATCTGGACTCACTCAAGATCTATTAAATCAGACTGCCTGAGGTCCAGCCCCTCTCTCCTCCTTGATTCTAACATACAGCCAGAGCTGAGAACCACTGGTCTAGGCCTTGGAGACATTTGTGTATTGAATCAAGGAAAAACCAGGTGATGGCTCAGCAGGTAACTGAAACTTGACTCAAGCAAGAAATAGGAGTTTATGAGGTGACCTAAAGATAGTGTAGGCTTTAAGCACAGGGACGGGCAGGGGGGCAGGAAGGGGGAAACAAGACAAGTTAGTGAACTTGGGGCTGTATCAGGGGTGGGGAAGAAGAGGTGAGGTTGCAGCAAACACTGGTGCTTCCTGCCAAGGTCCCACCACTCTGTTCCTGAAGAAGACCTTAAAAAGCTGACTTTCACCCAAGGGTAAAATCAGCCTTAAAAACAGATGGATTGCTGTCTCGAATGAATCAAACAATATGGGTTGAAGAGGGTGGGCCTTCCCAGGACCAGAGACAGACCTGCAGGAATAATAACCATCAGAACTATTAGGTTGTGTGAGACTTTGATTTGGAAGGCAATGCTGCAATGAACATGGTATCTTGAGAAAGCGCAACTAGCAGAAGCAGCAGTGCCAGAAGCCCTAATAGATGCCTTGCAGGCCTGAACAGGTGGTGCAAGCTGTGAGGCCCATGCCAGCTGCTGCAGCAGGAAGAATCTGCAGGAGAATCTAGTGATGGGATTTGTGAAGCCTGTCTGGCATCATGGCTTCCAAGCTGGATTCCCCAGCCTTTCTAGGGATTCTGGTCCTCAGCATCCCTTAATAAACAGCTGATGTGCTTAAACCAACAGAAGCTCTGTGTTTATAATTAATATCTCTGAATGACATTCATTTTCATTTAACATTCATTCAGGCTCTGGAGCAAGATGGCCGAATAGGAACAGCTCCAGTCTCCAGCTCCCAGCGCGAGCGACACATAAGACGGGTGATCTCTGCATTTTCAACTGAGGTACTGGGTTCATCTCACTGGGGAGTGCCGGATAATCGGTGCTGGTCAGCTGGTGCAGCCCGACCAGCGAGAGCTGAAGCAGGGTGAGGCATCACCTCACCTACGAAGCACAAGGGGGAAGGGAATCCCTTTTCCTAGCCAGGGGAACTGAGACACACAACACCTGGAAAATTGGGTAACTCCCACCCCAATACTGCACTTTACCAAGGGTCTTAGCAAATGGCACACCAGGAGATTATATCCCACACCTGGCCGGGAGGGTCCCATGCCCATGGAGCCTCCCTCATTGCTAGCACAGCAGTCTGAGATCTAACTGCAAGGCAGCAGCGAGGTTAGGGGAGGGGTGCCCACCATTGCTGAGGCTTAAGTAGGTAAATAAAGCCGCCGGGGAGCTCAAACTGGGTGGAGCCCACAGCAGCTCAAGGAGGCCTGCCTGTCTCTGTAGACTCCACCTCTGAGGACAGCGCACAGATAAACAAAAAGCAGCAGAAAGCTCTGCAGATGCAAATGACCCTGTCTGACAGGTTTGAAGAGAGCAGTGGATCTCCCAACACCGAGGCTGGGATCTGAGAACGGACAGACTGCCTGCTCAAGTGGGTCCCTGACCCCTGAGTAGCCTAACTGGGAGAAATCCCCCACTAGGTGCAGACTGACACCTCACACGGAGGGGTACACCCGTGAGACGAAGCTTTCAGAGCAAGAATCAGACAGGAACACTCGCTGTTCAGCAATATTCTATCTTCTGCAGCCTCTGCTGCTGATACCGAGGCAAACAGGGTCTGGAGTGGACCTCAAGCAATCTCCAACAGAGCTACAGCTGAGGGTCCTGACTGTTAGAAGGAAAACTAACAAACAGAAAGGACACCCACACCAAAACCCCATCAGTACGTCACCATCATCAAAGACCAAAGGCAGATAAAACCACAAAGATGGGGAAAAAGCAGGGCAGAAAAGCTGGAAATTCAAAAACTAAGAGCACATCTCCCCTCCAAAGGAACACAGCTCATTGCCAGCAACGGATCAAAGCTGGATGGAGAATGACTTTAACGAGTTGAGAGAAGAAGGCTTCAGTCAATCAGACTTCTCAGATCTAAAGGAGGAATTACGTACCCAGTGCAAAGAAACTAAAAATCTTGAAAAAAGAATGGAAGAATGGATAACTAGAATAACCAATGCAGAGAAGGCCATAAACGAACTGACAGAGATAAAAACCATGACACAAGAAATATGTGACAAATGCACAAGCTTCAGTAACCAACTCGATCAGCTGGAAGAAAGAGTATCAGTGATTGAGGATGAAATGAATGAAATGAAGCAAGAAGAGAAGTCTAAAGAAAAAAGAGGAAAAAGAAATGTACAAAGCCTTCAAGAAGTATGGGATTATGTGAAAAGACCAAATCTACATCTGATTGGGGTGCCTGAAAGTGAGGGGGAAAATGGAACCAAGTTGGAAAACACTCTTCAGGATATCACCCAGGAGAACTTCCCCAAGCTAGTAAGGCAGGCCAAAATTCAAATTCAGGAAATACAGAGAATGCCACAAAGATACTCCTCGAGAAGAGCAACTCCAAGACACACAATTGTCAGATT
>NW_012118376.1:7488684-7493847 GCF_000951035.1 Colobus angolensis palliatus
ATCAACCCAAATGTCCATCAGTGACAGACTGGATTAAGAAAATGTGGCACATATACACCATGGAATACCATGCAGCCATAAAAAAGGATGAGTTCATATCCTTTGTAGGGACATGGATGTAGCTGGAAACCATCATTCTCAGCAAACTATCACAAGAACAGAAAACCAAACACCGCATGTCCTCACTCATAGGTGGGAATTGAACAATTAGATCACTTGGACTCAGGAAGGGGAAAATCACACACCGGGGCCTATTATGGGGAGGGGGGCCGGGGGAGGGATGGCTTTTGGAGTTATACCTGATGTAAATGACGAGTTGCTGGGTGCTGACGAGTTGATGGGTGCAGCACACCAACATGGCACAAGTATACACATGTAACAAACCTGCACGTTGTGCACATGTACCCTAGAACTTAAAGTATAATTAAACAAACAGACAAACAAACAAGCAAAAAAACATTCATTCAACCCAGTGGGATAGAAGATATTATCCCTATTTAATAGAACAGAAATCGAGAATCGCAGAAGTTAAGAAGCTTGTCCCGGCTCAGACAGCCAAAAAACGGCAACACTGGAGTCAGATCCACATGTGAATGATCCTGAAGCCCATGCTCCTTCTCTGTCCGGCTCCAGGGAAGGGGCTACATACTCATTGTAGTAGTAGTGAGCCTGTCTTTGGCACGGCCTCCTTTGTCTTCATGGTTCAGTTGAGGAAAATGACCTGAGCCTCAAGGTTGCCTAAAATTTGTCTGCCAGTGTCTGCCTCTTACTAAAGTTCCTCACAAGAATGTGGGCTCTGATTGGATGCTTCTACGGTTTTGTGTTTTTGTACTTCATAATTTCCTAGCAAAATGTCTCTCTGAAAAATGTCCTCCTTTCAGCATTGAACTACAGGAACAGAGATTTTTTCCTTGTCTGAGCCAGTGGCAGGGTGGTCATACGTGTGTGGCTCGGAGACCCAGTTTTAGAAGAACTGAGGCAGGTGGTGAGTGTCCAGGACAGAAGAAACCTGGGGTCACTGTTGGCCCCTCTTTCTGAGGGCTGCTCACAGATGCCACCTACCCGTGGCCCCCAGAAACGATGCATTCAGACCCCAAACCACTGTACTAGAACAGCTCTATCCAACTTCCAGTTCTCTAGCTCAGGAAAGTCTCTGAATTTAAAAGCTGGAAGAAACCTTACAAATCTCATTTTGCATGAGAAAACTCAGATAGGATTTTCCTGAGGTCACACAATAAGTGGCTGGGCAGGATTATTGTTTACAACAGAAACTACGGAAGCACTTTATAATTAGGGAAAAAAATGCTGAAAGCTAAAAAAGCATATGGCTCTTTATGCTTCACAATTTACTTGGGAGACATATACCAAGAGGGGAGACATATACCGAGAGATGAGACATCGTGTGAACTGTAAACTTCCTACAGGAACACAGGCGTCGGGGACCTCGGAGGCCGCATTGGTTAGAAAAGACTTCAAGGGGAGGTGAGGGGCTAGCGTGGGCCCCTGGAGGACGAACAGGAGAGCCTGGCAGAGAGAGGGCGATGGCGAGGCAAGGACAGAGAGACGGGGAACCTCACTGGCTGGGCCTAAGGAAGGGGAGGAACCCTGCCGCCCCACCTCACCCCACCCCTGCTCAAATCTCTGGATCCTGGAGCAAAAATGGGAAAAAGTGCCCAGACAGCTCTGCAGCGTGGCTCCTCCCTCTCTCAGCGAGTGTAAGCAAGCCCCTGTGCTGGGACGCGGCAAAGGGGATTTGGGCATGCTTGGCGGGCGGCCGGGAGGAGGCGCCCGCCCCAGCCCGAAGCAGCCCCTCTGGGCCCCTCCCCGCCGCCCTTCGCTCTGTCCTCCGCCTGGGTCCGTGTTGTGGGCTCCCAGTCACCTCTCCACCCGCCTCACTCGTCGGTCGCCTACTGCTGCTTTAGCCGGGAAAGGCCCAGAACACGCTGCCTTTTCCAGTTAACGTGGGAGTTGGAGGGAAGGAGAGAGCTGGTGCTCCCGTCCTTTTCCCTCGTTTGTCCTCACCTCTGCCCTGCTTGTCTATGCAAAGGAGGCCCAGGAAAGCGGCCCTGCCCGCAGCCCTGCTGGCCTCAGCTCGAGCAGTCCACCCTTAGATCTTACAACTGAAGGTGGCGCTTTCAAATCCCAGTTTCGTTATATATGCGTGCTTCCTATTTACCGGATACCGCGAACTGCTCTTCAAGCTGCAAGGGAAAAAAGATCCATTCAGCCCTTTAGTTTGTTTATTACAGTAATCATGACGCTGGAAGACCGGGTGGGGGGCATTGCTCTCAGGTTGCTGCCTCGGCCCTGTAGCCGGGGAGAAGGGCTTTTTGGAGCATTTGTTAAGTGCCACAAAGCCCTACCAGGATTGATAAAAAGCGTTTTCCTCTGAGGTTTTCATGCATTCCTTGAACAAATATTTACCAAGTGCCTAATATGTTACAGACGTTGTTCTAATTGACAGACATCTTTGCCCTCATAAGAACTAACTTTATCATGGAGGAAAGAGAAAATAAAGAACAAACATAATAAATAAGTGAATTACATATTGGAAGGTAATTTTTAAAAAACAGAGCAGGCTAACAGCATGAGTGCGTGGGGGTTCCAGTTTTAAAGAGAGTGACCTGGGTGGGCCCCAGGGGGAAACCTGCTAGGCATGAAATAGGCAATCCCAGATAAGCCTGCTGTCCCTGTGAGTTGACGGCCCTTGCTTGTGCTCATACATGTGCATACAGCTGGAGATCCTTGCAGAGGGTGGCTGTCTTTTCCTGCTTGAATAGGATGGGAAGTGGGGCATCAGTTATTCGTATTTTAATAGACCATTGCAGCTTTGACTTCCCCTGCTTCCGTTCCTAACCTCTGGAGAGCTGCGAAATGGTGGCGATTTCCAAAAACAGGTAGGAAGGTAAGGGAGGAAAACAAATCCTAAAACAAGGAGTTGTGTGCTTTGGAGGGGCACTGGGGTCCCCCGATTGGCTCCTGAGATAGCTAATGGAAGATGGATCCAGCTTTAGGGTAGGAACTAGCTATTTATCTATTAGTCAAGGGACATATTTTAACCATCCTGAATTAGATTTTGCAATCAGGTTGGTAATAATGACAATAATAATTAAAATAGCTGGTGTTTATTGAGTACTTATTAGGTAACAGGTATCATGCCTAGGTTTCACAGGTAACCTTTTAGTTTTTTCTTCAACTGGAATGTCATGTAAGCTCCATGAGAGTAGAGACTTTATTTTGTTCACTGCTGTGTCGGAATCAATGCCTGGCACTTAGATAGCACTCACTGCATGAATGAATGAATGATTGCATTCTGGAGAAGAGTTTCAAGGCGCTCTTGCTCTGGGCCTTACAATGAGATGCTGAGGAGGTTTTAGGCCCTTCCTCTTCTTCAGAGTGCAGCAAACATAGCACATACCTCTTTCTTGTTATTGCTGACTGCTCTGTAGATACTCCAGGCACTGTTAGAGGGACAATTTCTTCTCTTTATTGTGTTTTCCACCCTCCCCATCTCCTTGGTGGGCAGGTGGTTAGAGGAGGGAAAAAGGGGAGTGAGGGGAAAAGAAAACTTTATCTTGCCATTCATCCATGACTTCATTTACATTTAGTTCTTACAACAACCCATTTTACAGAAGAGGAAACTGAGACTCAGAAAGATTAAGTAGTTGTCAAGGTCTTGTGGCAAGTTAATGTCAAGGAGCCTCAGCCCCCAGAGCTGTGCTCTTACCTATTACACTAGATGGCAAGGCAAAGAATGCACTATCATTACTTTGCATTTTTTCTGTTGTTTCGCTTACCCCATCTCTAGGGATAGGACAATGTTTAGGGCAGGTTCCCTACTGTCTAGGGGGATATTTAAAAGCATGCCAAATATTTTGACAATGAATTCAAAGCAAAAGATCACACTATTTTCTGTCTTGGAATTGACAGTGAATTGGCTCGAGTTCATTATTACTAACAGTTGGCTGGCTCAGTGGTGAGGAATATTGGGCCATGAAGCTTATTTGGGCACAGGGTGTTTGTTGTTGTCCAACTGCTTACCTCCTTTGGGGTTGTCAAGAAGTAGGGGTTTGTTAGTGCCTATTACATATTCGGTGCTTAAGCAAGTTACTGAGTGGGGAGGGACAAGAAGGATTAAAATTGCAGCAGAAGTCCTGCTTAATCTGACTGCACTGATGGCTGGCAGCTACTGAAGAGAATAATAATAAAGAAGACTACTACCAGACCATCCTGGCTAATATGGCAAAACCCCGTCTCTACTAAAAATACAAAAAATTAGCCGGGCATGGTGCCGGGCGCCTGTAGTCCCAGCTACTCGGGAGACTGAGGCAGATTTGTGAACCCAGGAGTCAGAGGTTGCAGTGAGCTGAGATCGCGCCACTGTACTCCAGCCTGGGTAACAGCAAGACTTCATCTCAAACAAACAAACAAACAAACAAAAACTACCCAAAATGTTTTTGGTTTTTTTTTTCTTTAGTGTCTCAAAAATCAGTAAAACTTTATTCGCTTCCATTATTTTGCCATTAACAGAAAACTGGAGAAAGCAAAAATATTTTGTGTTTACAAAGACAAACGGCCTCTTTACCCAGAGATCAAAAACCTCAGACAAGGGGGAAGATAAAAGCATCCTCCCCCACATCCCTTGAGCTGACCCTTGTCATCTTAGACAAAGCCTTCAGTCCACTGGCCGGGGACCCTGTCTATGGCCAATTCAAGAAGAAGGCCAAGAAATTAGACCCATCCATTCCTGAGATATAAAGTTGAACAGAAGCTACATCAAGGGTCAAGTGTCTGTATTTTACAGGACACAGTAACCAGGTGGCTACTTATTTAAAAAAAAACAAGATTCATTTCAGGCACAACATTTTTATTTATTTTGTTTGTTTTGTTTTTAAATCAGTAAAAGAAACAGGGTCCTAGAAGCTGCATTGATCCAAGCAACAGCAAGTTTGTGCATTCATTTTTTTTGTTTTTGTTTAAATATGTTTAAATTATCACACTGCTGGCACTCCTCATTTGCATGAAATTCTGTACCGTACTTACTAATTGTAGTAAAGTTACCCCTCAACTCAAGAAAAAAACCTACTCTGGAAGATAATTTTCACTGAAATATAAACAAACTTCTTTTTTTTTTTTTTTTTTTTTTTTTTTTTTTTTTTTTTT
>NW_012118376.1:7494077-7509751 GCF_000951035.1 Colobus angolensis palliatus
TTTTTTGTATTTTTTAGTAGAGACGGGGTTTCACCATGTTAGCCAGGATGGTCTCGATCTCCTGACCTCGTGATCCGCCCGTCTTTAAGTGGATTGTGACAAGATTATAAATGACATAAAAAATAACATTTTAAAATTTGGCCATAACTTTAAGAAACGGTTTGCCTATACAAATTTTTGTAATTTTTAAAAGATAATATATTCTACCCTCATATGGTCCTCAGAATTAAAGCATAATGAACAGGAAGAAAAAGAAAAAGAATGCAACTTAGTGCTAAGGCAGAACATCTTGTCAGAAGTAGTTAATGAAGGTAGAGTATATAATGAAAAGTGCAGAATTTCATAGGGCCAACAAGATAACAGTCTATATTTTTCACTTACACAGGTGAAGTGGATTTTGCAATTACCAGTTGCGTTAAATGCTCCAAATAAAACTCCTAAAATTGACACTATAAGGCGCCGCCTTAAGTTTTCCACGCTGAACTGTGCATTATTTTAAAATGGTTTTCTTAAATTTATTTTTTTAAAAACATAACACGAGGAAGGTGTTAAAACTGGTGTAATAGCTCAATAGAATAAATATTCCAGATTCGGGAGGGATGAAGAGGGAGATATTCAGAACCCTTCACCAGATTCTCCCCAACTTGATCATAGTGGATTAAAGATATATTTTGTGGATGTGGTTAGTCAATGACATCAGCTTGATGGATCTTTCTTTCTGCACCAAACCCCATTGAGTTATCTGGTCCCCTTGGCTGATGAAGAACCATTAGGTGAGGAGCACTGGCATCATCTAGAGTGATGTTCTTCAAATGATTGACCAACCACTCAGGTTGAGGAGCTGCAACAGCCTTGGGGCCCTCATAGACTCGCCAAACATTACAGGCACTGCACTTGCCAGTGTGCTGATGAAGAATCACTGAGAACTCCACCTCATCTCCTGCCTGTAGCTCAATGCCATCCTGAACTTCTTTCACACGGAAAAAGAGCTTCTGGCTATCTCCTACTTCATAGTTAATGAAGCCAAACTGATCTTTCACACATTCCACTGTGGCCCTATGCAGGGATGTGATGTTGTAAGCCATAGTTTGTGCATTTTGGCCCAGGACACACAATTGGAACTTGACGCTTTACCCTTTCTGCAGGCAATCCCTATTTTTGGCCATCCCAACGACACCAAATGGATAGACATCACCTTTCATATCGCCCCCCTCCACAATCTCAATCATTCCTCGGTACTCAGTCTGTGTTGGATCAACACTCCTCAGGGGGCGAATGACTTTGCCAGAGTAAATGGTGGGATCAGCTTCCTCAGTAATGCCATTCACTGAGTGTGTTTTGTTCACTTTTTCTGCACTGACTTTGTTGCCTTTGCCTTTGGACAAGCTATACTCGACCATGACCCCCAGTTCCAAGCTATCAACATCACCAGTGAACTCACTATAATGGAAAAAGTTTTCCTTATCATGATTGGCTGTTTCAATAAATCCAACATTTCAATTGTACATATACCTGAAGTTAATATGTAAACATATAAATTCATATAAATACATATACATATAAATTCATTTGCCAGTTTTTCATGGAAAGCTAAGACCTGTGCTTTGGTTCTAGATCAGCTGATAAGAGTTCTGTATGATCTTTCTGGAAAAAATCATATCTATAGTGAATAATCTATTATTTCTAGTTTTGGTTTCTTTCAAGTGACTCAACAACATAAAGACAGTTTTCATGCAAGCTGACTGTGGATGACTTGCAGATTGTTCATACATTTCCCCCTACATTATTTGATTGTCTTTCTCACATCTAATTTGAGAGTGAAGTTTTTGTGTATGTGTGGTTCAATTTTATGTATCTTTTCACAGCATTCAAATCAGTTTTTGTAGAAACAGTTTTTTAATTCACATGCTCTAAATTTATCTATTAAGTGAAAGCACTACTGGTGTAAGGACATAGGGCAACAAACATGGCTGATCCTTGGCAAGCTCATAACTCAAGGGAAGAAGTAGACACAGAGCGGCTTCCTAGCTGAGAGACTTCTCTATGCCATGGGCATGGAGCAGTAAGTTTTCTAGAGGAAATGGAGATCATAAGTAAATTTGGAGAGTCAGCTAAGTGGAGGTTGAATAAGGGAGCTTCTACTACATGTGTACCCGAGACATGTCACTATTCTAGCCCTCCAGAATCTCACAACGTATTGGGAATATGTCCTAGAAATGTGTCCCCATATACCTTACTCATAATCCACAGAGGTCTCCTCCCTTCAATCACTGTTGAGAACCAAGGGGTTCAACTTGCCTTATCCCCCAGATCATTTGAGGTGAACACCCCACCCACAGATAGCCGCCCATGCCTTGGAGTCTTTATGGAAAAGAAAAGTCAAGTCAATTATATTCCCCTAACAAGGAATTTACACTTAGGAAATAGAGAAACTCAACAAATTGGTGATGGGTGCTCGAATGAGAGGTCATGAAGTCAGGTTTGGATAGCTATAATGGGACCATTGGGGTTTTGAGAAAATGGAAGTACAGATGGACCAGGTAAAGAACAGTGGAAATCTAGATGAAATAGTTATGCAAAGAAATAGGCAATCCATAAGAGAGAGGGAAATGAAGTGTGGCTGGTCTTCAAGATTCCTGGCTTTCTCCCTTCCTGGATCTTATTTGTTTTGCATTTCCTGAATCTCTCTGAGACCTTGCTATAGTCTTGCCATTTGACATCCCTTTTAACTTGAGTTAGTTTGAATAGGTTTCTGGCCCTTGCAATTAAAAAAAAAATTAGATTAAGGGACAAGGTGAGAACAAGCTAGTGTTAAATTGTATGTTTCTATGCATTAAGAATTCCCAAGAGTTCAGAGAAGAGAAAGGTCAGTTGATATCTTAATTTTCTGCTCTTCTATTCCTCTAAACTTGGAAGGTAGGCTCAAATAATCCCTGCCATTAGCTCTGCCCAGCCCATTTCAAACATTGAACACTGCATTTACTCATCCTTGCCGCTTGGCCAGGATGATGGCTCAGCATTCCATCCTTCCCTCTGTTGTTCCCGCTCTGATTCTGTATTCTAGACAAGTATCTCCTGTCTCTGCCCTGTCCCCTGTGTCCACCAGTTTTAGTGTACTGGAAGTGAGATTTGCCTTTCTTCCTTCTTTGGAGCTTCCAAGACTGGCCCTACCTTTGAAGCTGCTCACGTGGCCAGTTCCAGCTACTGGCTGAGGCCTCTTCCCTGACGCCTTTCTCCCTACACTCCCTCTTTATTATTGGCTATAGGAACCTCTCTTAGTCACCCAAGCTATTTTCCAGGATCTTGCCTTTCCCTGTCCTTGTTCTTTTAATCATTATTATCTCAGGAATTTCACAGACAAGGTGGGATTTGGCTGGGCTTGGAAGGATAAGTGGATGTGGTTTGGCAGAGGGGCAGGAGAAATGCGGTCCAATTATAATGGTTTATACCAACTTCATTCTCATTGGCTTTTAGACTATGGCCCTGTTTTTAGTAAGAGCATGATATCATTGCCGTAGGAATGAAGAGCTATCTATTTGCCATTTTGCACAGGGGCAAATATATACGTTTCTTAGCTGTGACATGAAAATTTTTAAAGTCAGTACTTACACATAATGCCAAAACTTAATTCCATGAAAGGCCCAAGAAATGTATGAGTCATGTTTCCTGTAGTTGTGAGAAGTTGTGGGTTAAATGGATTAAGGAGCATCAGTAAGAATACTCTCAACCATTCCAGTTAAAAAAGGTAGCTATGCCTGTAATCCCAGCACTTTGGGAGGCCAAGGAGGGTGGATCACAAGATCAGGAGATTGAGACCATCCTGGCTAACACAGTGAAACCCAGTCTCTACTAAAAACATACAAAAAAATTAGCTGGCCGTGCTGGCGGGTGCCTGTAGTCCCAGCTACTCAGGAGACTGAGGCAGGAGAATGGTGCGAACCCAGGAGGCGGAGCTTGCGGTGAGCCAAGATTGCACCACTGCACTCCAGCCTGGGAGACAGAGCAAGACTCCGTCTCACAAAAAAAAAAAAAAAAAAAAAAAAGTAGCTATACTCAGCAGAAGACTCACTGATGGTAACATTACAACTGCCACTTTAACTTCTCAGGCTAAATAAAAAATATCTACCGGTCTACTATATCATCTGAAAGAGAATATCTAGTAACCTCTCTATATGGTATTCAGAATAAGTGAACTTTTTATGTAATTGAAAATTATTCCTTTAAGAGGTAAAATCTTTATTGGAAGTTATATCAGATTTTCTTGCTTTTGTCAAACAGAGAATGTTAAACTAAATTAATATTCCTAGGTGGCTCAAGGTCTCCCTAGACATTTTGTAACATCTGTTTGCCACAATTTCCACTGATGAGCAGGCCTAGGGTAGCTATGCTTTGAAGCATGTGACTCTCTTCCCAACTGATTGAATAAAAATGGGCACCTGTTTCAAAAGTAGGCAGTCCACAAACTGGTCAATGATCATTGACCTATAGTCTGGCTTAAAAAGTTGAGTTGGACAAATAGGATGCTCAGTAATTTAAGCCAAATATGGAAAGAGGTAAAGATTTGCAAGCTGAGCCTAAACAAAACCTCTGTGACATAAAGTCAGGACTGAAGAGTCCACGATGGTCTATAAGTAAGCAAAACTGTGAGGAAGCAGTCACTGTGGTAAAGCAGATAAAGTCAACTGAGGGAAGACTAAGGAGGTGATATGCAGAGATCTCTGTTCCTAAAAGCCAGAAGAATCTAGCTAGAATGAGGGCCCTTCCTTTAGCACCATGTGTAGACGTTCAGCCATCCTAAAGTGTTCAGGGCAGGGTAGCTAACATGGAGCGTCTCCAGTTTGCTCTTCTCTTTGGGCTGGGGCTACTTGTCCTTGGTAGTCTTCCAGGTTCCCATAAGTCCCCTCTCTTCACTCTTGGGACGTCTATTATTTCCCAAATCAACATTTCTAGGCTTTGCTCTGGCTCCTCTGTTTTGGCCGGTCAGTTGCCATTTTTCATCACTTTTTTCAGTTCCTCCTGTCCTAGGACTCCTGAGATTCTGGGTTTTGACATTATTGTGGACTGGCTTCTATAGCCTTCAGAGATCCTGTTGTCTTAGGTGTGTGCTGTTGTCTAGAAAAAGAATCAGTTGCCTCACGTCTTCTGTAACCTTCAAGGTTGAATCTTCCCAAAGTGAACCACTGCTCATTCCCAGAGGCCTTTGGGGCTATTTCAAGTTTGCAGCTGTTCTGGAGACTAGGGTTTACCAGATGTCAGAGAAATACCAATTGACTAATAATGTATTATGTTCTTTTCTTTTCTTTCCTCTTTTTTTTTTTTTTTTTTTTGGCAGCAAAAGCTTGCCTTTCAAGTCCCTTGCTTATTTTAAAGTTAGTTTGCCTTCCATGAGCTTAAACTATTTGAGCTGTGGGGGGTAAATGAGCTAAGATGTTTGTTGTGCTAAATTTCAGGGAAAAGTCAACCCAAATTAAAATTCGACCTCAGGTAATGAAAAAAATAAATATTGTTAGATAATTAAGAATGATAATAGTAGTGATTCTACCATGATATAGAAAATACCTGATCACAATATTAACAAACAAAATAGAACAATTATAAGGGAGAATTTTGAACTTTCCAAATGCCAGGTGAGCAAACATACTATTAGTAAATCTCTTACTGCCCATTTTCTTGAGAGATTGGAATACCTGAGCTCTGTCTAGCTTCTGGATTCCTGTGGGCCTTTTATATCTGGTAATCTGGAGATGAAACTAAGGGTCATAGCTTGGCCTAATAGCATGAGAAAGTAAAGCGACCCAACATCTTTAAAACACCAATCATTTTCCCCTCCATATGCTTTTAGAAAGAAAACATGGGACAAATTGGCTCCAAGCATAGCTTCCCACCTCCCCTTTCTCTGCCCCCGGTTTAGAAAAGAAGAAAACCAGCTCTCCCTGCAATGCTGCATCTTCCTGTGGAGCATTATTACCCTGAACTGTAAAAGACTTCCGGGTACCAAACAAAGAATTTAGACATGCATGCCTCCTGAGAGAGTCACAGGAAAGTAAATGAAAGGAAGGTTTGGGAGGAAATGTTAAAGATGTGGCACTGTTTCATTCAGGTGAGAAAGTCATGGTGAATTTCTGTGTCTCCATCCATCCATCCATTGATCTATCGATCCATCCATCCATCCATCCATCCATCCATCCATCCATCCATGCAGCTATGTAGCTTAGAATGAGAATTCAGAAGTAATGTTTGCTGAGGGATGTGTATTAACATGTGTATTTGAAATAATTTAGAAAACATAATAGAAAACTATGTCTATATGAAAGTAAGCCTGATTTGCTAATTAATTTGACAATGACAACAGCTTTGCCAATTATGTTATATGGTTGACATTTTCTGTAAATTGTGTGAGCCAAACATGCAGTTTCATTGCTTTTTTAAAGAGAAAATATTTAAACAATTTATAAGATTTAAATAAATGCAATTTCACTCCTTGCATTTATTTAAATGAATGATAAAGATGTCAGCTTAAAAATGTGGATGGGTGTAGAGTTTTCAAAAATAATTTTACCCTAGAAATACTAGAACAAAAGAATTGAGTACCATTGCTGTAAGAAATGGTTAAGGGAGCTATGGTATTTTGCTTGGGGAAGATGAAGAGAGGTGGGACTTGTGGAGGTGGTGGGGATGTGGGGGCTTGTTCTTAAACAATTCAACTAAGCAAGTGTTATAAACACTTTCTTTGTGCAGAGCACTAGACAAGGTGCTGTGGTCACACAGAGATGAGTAGATGCTGATGACATTGCCATGCCCTTAAACTAGGTAAATTTGTATCAAGAAAGATTTATGCTATACATCATTTTGAGAGGAGTAGGTGCTCTAATGAAATAAAAATGGGGTATCATAACGCCAAAAATGTTAATCTTGGGAGTGAACCATCTTCCTCGTAAAGAGGGCTAGACCAATGATGGGAAGCCCTGCATCAGTCTTTCAAAATAAGATCTGGCATATGCAAGAATGTTCACAGAAACACTATGCACATGCTCACAAACCAAACCAACCCAAATGTCCTATTCAGTAGAATGGATAGATAAATCACATATTTAAACAACAGAATACTGTAGAACAATAAAATCAAGAGTCAAGAAACTGCAACTACACACAATATGGATGAATCTTATAAACATAATGTTTAGTAACAAAAATGATATGAAAGGTCACCTACAAAACATAGAAAATTACCTCAAAAGGCCAAATCTAAGAACTATTAGTGTTCAAGAGGGAGTTGAGCAACACCAAGGGATAGAAAGCTTATTTAGAGATGTAATAACAGAAAAATTTCCAAAACTTGAGGAAGATATACATATCCAGGTACAAGAAGGTCAAAGAACACCAAACAGATTTGATCCAAATAAGACTAACCCAGGGCATATAATAATCAAATTTTCAAAGGTCAAGAACAAATAGAAAATTCTAAAAGCAGCATGAGAAAACAAGTAAATAACATATAAAGGAGTACCAATTCATCTGGCAACAGACTTCTCAACAGAAACCATACGGCCCATGAGGGAATCCTGAAATTAAAAAAAAAAAAAAGGTCATTTAAGAATACTGTATTCAGCAAAGTTATCCTTAAAATATAAAGGAGAGATAGGCTTTCCTAGACAAACAAAAACAGAGAATTCATCACCACCAGACCCATCTTAAGAGAAATGCTAAAGGAAATTCTTTAATCTGAAAGAAAAAAAACACTAATATTAAAAAAAAACCCACAAACATTTTAAAATATAAAACCTACTGGTAAAATTAAGTACATGGACAAACCCAGAATAGTCTAATACTATAATTTTGGTGTATAATACACTCATAACAGTAGTATGAAGTCCCCCATCAATCTATCAAAAACAGTAATACCTACAGAAACATGTTAAGAGACAGGTAACAAAAAAATATATAAATTGAGGCTGGATGCAGTGGTGTACGCTTGTAATCCTAGCACTTTGGGAGGCTGAGATAGGAGGATTGTTTGAGGCCAGGTATTTGAGACCAGCCTGGTCAACATAATGAAACCACATCTCTATAAAAATTAAAAATTAGCCAGGCATCCTGGCACACACCTGTAGTCTTAGCTACTCTGGAGACTGAGGCAGGAGGATCACTAGAGTTGTCTCAATGTACATATATATATATGTTCTTTTCTTTGTGATCTAAGACCAGTTGTCATCTCTTTAAAATAACTTATTTCGATGAGATGTTTTTTGTACACCTCACAGTAACTACAATGCAAAAATCTATAATAGATTCACTAAAATTAAAAAGCAACAAATTAAAACATACTACCAGAGGCAATTACTTAACCCCAAAGGAAGATGATGAGAAAGGAAGAAAGGAGTTACAAAGTAACCAGAAAAGAAGCAACAAAATAGCAGTAGTAAGTCCTTACTTATTAACAATAACACTGAATGTAAGTGAACTCAATTCTCCCATTAAAAGGCATAGGGTGGTTGAATGGATAAAGAAATAAGACCCAACCATATGCTGCCTACTAGAAGCCCATTTCACCTATAAAGACACACATAAACTGAAAGTAAAGGGGTGGAAAATGATATTCCATGCAACTGGAAACAAAAAAAGAGCAAGAGTAGTTATATTAAGTAAAAAACTACAAATTAAAGACTGTAAAAAGAGACAAAGGAGGTCATCATATGATGATAAAGAAGTCAATTCACCAAGAGGATATAACAATTATAACTATGTATGCACCCAACACTGGAGCTTCTAAGTATATAAAACAAATATAAATAGAACTAAAGGGAGAGATAGACTGCAATACAATAATGGTAGAAGACTTCTATATCTCACTTTCTATAATAGATCATCGAGACAGAAAGTCAACAAAGAAACATCAGAGTTAAACTATACACTAGACCAAATAGGCCTAACTAACATGTCCTGGACATTTCACCCAACTGCTGTGGAATACACATTCTTTTCATCAGCACAGGGACATTCTCCAGAATAGATCATATCTCATGCTACAAAACAAGTCTCAACAAATTCCCAAAGGTAGAAATCATACCAAGTATCTTTTCTGGCCACAGTGGAATAAAACTACAAATCAATAACAAGAGGAACATTGAAAACGTCATAAACACATAGAAATTAAACAACATGGTCCTGGACAACAAATGGGTCAATGAAGAAATTAAGAAGGAAATTAAATAATTTCTTGAGGCAAATAAAAACAGAAATACAACATACCAAAATCTATGGAACACAGCAAAAGCAGTGCTTTGAGGGTAGTTTATAGCTATATATGCTTATATCAATTAAGTAGAAAGACTTCAAATAAACAATCTAATGATGCTCCTTAAGGAACTATAAAAGCAAAAACAAACCAAACTCTGAATTAGCAGAAGGAAAGAAATAATAAAGATGAGAACAGAAATAAATGAAAATGAGACCAAAAAAAAAAAAAAAACCAATACAGAAGAAAAATGAAATGAAAGTTATTGTTTGGACAATATAAACAAAGCTGACAAACCTTTGGTTGGACTTTGGTTTTCAAGAAAAAAAGGGAGAAGACCCAAATGAATAACGTCAGAAATGAAGAAGACATAACAAAGGAGACGACAGAAATACAAAGAATCGCTAGAGACTATCATGAACAACTATATGCTAACAAATTGGAAAACGTGGAAGAAATGGATAAATTCCTGATCACATACAACCTACCAAGATTGAACCATGAAGAAATAGAAAACCTCAATAAATAAGTAATAGGTAATGAGATCAAGCCATAATTAAAAGTTTCCCATCAAAGAAAAGTCAAGGACCGGATGGCTTCACTGCTGAATTCTACCAAGCATTCAAAAAACCAAAGCCAAATCTACTCAAACTCTTCAAAAAAATTGATAAAGAAGAAATACTTTCAAACTCACCCTATAAGGCCAGAATTACTTTGATGCCAAAACCAGGCAGGGACACACACATGAAAAGAAAACTACAGGCCAATATCAGTGATGAACATAGATGCAAAAATTCTCAACAAAGTACTATCAAACTGAATTTAACCACACATTAAAAATATAATTCACCATGATCAAGAGGGATTCATCCCAGGGATGCAAGGATGGTTCACTATAAGCAAATTAATAAACATAATATATCACATTAACAGAACCAAGAGCAAAAGCCATATGATTACTTCAGTAGATGCCAGAAAACATTTGATAAAATTCAACATTCCTTTATTAAAAGTCATCATCAAATTGGGTATAGATGGAATATAAAACAAATTAATAAAGGCTGTATATGACAGACTCACAGCTAACAACATTGTATGGAAAGGGGAAAATTGGAAGGCCTTTCCTTCCTTTAAAATCTGGAACAAGACAAAGATGCCCACTTTCACCTCTTTTATTCGATATAACGCTGTAAATCCTGGCCAGAGTAATTAGGCAAGAGAACGAAATAAAGGGCATTCAAATTGGAATGAAGAAGTCAAATTAGCCTTGTTTGCAGATTACATGATCTTATATTTAGGAAAACCTAAAGACTCTACAAAAACTGTTAGAATTGATAAATGAATCCAGTAAAGTTTCAGGATGCAAAATCAATATTCAAAAATTGGTGGCATTTATAATACACTGAAAGCAAATAATCTGAAAAAGAAATCAAGAGAGCAACCCAGGCTGGGTGCGGTGGCTCATGCCTGTAATCCCAACGCTTTGGGAGGCTGAGGCAGGTGGATCACAAGGTCAGGAGATCAAGACCATCCTGGTTAACACAGTGAAACCCCATCTCTACTAAAAACACAAAAAAATAGCCAGGTGTAGTGGCGGATGCCTGTAGTCCCAGCTACTTGGCAGGCTGAGGCAGGAGAATGGCATGAATTCAGGAGGTGGAGCTTGCAGTGAGCTGAGATAGCACCACTGCACTCCAGCTTGGGAGACTAAGCGAGACTCTGTCTAGTCTCAAAAAAAAAAAAAAAGAGCAACCCCATTTACAATAAAAGAATACAAAATACCTAGAAATCAATCTAATAACGAAGTGAAAGATCTATGTAAGAAAAACTATAAAACAGTGATGACAGAAACTAAAGAGGATACAAAATAATAGATATTCCATGCTCATAAATTAAAAGAATTAATATTGTTAAAATGACAACAGTACCCAAGGCAATTTACAGATTCAGTGCAATCCCTATCAAAATACCAATGGCATCCTTCACAAAAATGAAAAAACATTCCTAAAATTGATATAGAACCACAAAAGACCCCAAAAAGCCAAAATAATCCTGAGCAAAAAGAAAGAAGCTGGAGGCATCACACTCTCTGACTTCAGAATTTATACAAAGCTATAGTAACCAAATCAGAATGGTACTGGCATAAAAACAGACACATAGACCAAGGAACAGAACAGAGAACCCAGATACAAATCCATAGGTTTACAACCAACTCATCTTCAACAAAGGCACCATGAACATGTAATGGGGAAAAGACAGTCTCTTCAATAAATGGTGCTGGGAAAACAGGGTGACTATATGCAGAAGAATGAGACTAGGCCCCTATCTCTCACCATATATAAAAATCAAATCAAACTGGTTTAAAAACTTAAATCTAAGACCTGAAACTAGTCTGAAAGTACTAGAAGAAAACATTGGGAAAATGCTCCGGTACATTGGTCTGGACAAATATTTTCTTGTGCAAGACCTCAAAACCATAGACAGCCAAAGCAGAAATAGATGAATGAGGTTACATCAAGCTATAAAGCTGCTGCACAGCAAATGAAACAATCAAAAGGGTGATGTGACAACCCACAGAGCAGGAGAAAATATTGGCAAACTACCCATCTGACAAGAAAGTAAAAACCAGAGTCTATAAGGGATACAAACAACTCGATAGCAAAGAAACAAATAATTCAATTTAAAAATGGGCAAAAGATCTGAGTAGACATTTCTCAGAAGAAGACGTACAAATGGCCAAGAGATACACAAAAAAATGCTCAATATCAAAAATCATTGGAAAAATCATTAAAACTACAATGAGATATCTCACTCCAGTTAAAATGGCTATTATCAAAAAGGCAGGCAATAATGGATGCTGGTGAGGATGCAGAGAAAGGAGAACCCTGTGCACTGTTGGTGGGAATGTAAATTAGCACAGCCACTATGGAGAACAGTATGAAGCGTCCTCAAAAAACTGAAAATGGAACCACCATATAATCCAGCAATGTCACTACTTGGTATATACCCAAAGGAAAGGAAATCAATGTATTAAAAAGACATCTGCATTCCCTATATATTGCAGCACTATTCACGATAGCCAAAATATGGAATCAACCTAAGTGTTCATCAGTGGACTAATGGATAAAGAAAATGTGGCATATATACACAATGAAATATTATTTACCCTTGAAAAAGAATGAAATCTTGCCATCTGCAGCAACATGGATGGAACTGGATGTCATTATGTTAAGTAAAATAAGCCAAGCACAGAAAGACAAAAATCATTCTCACTCTTACGCGGGAGCTAAAAAGTGAATCTCATGAAGAGAGAGAGTAGATTGGCGGTTACCAGAGGCTGGGAAGGGTAGGCAGGAGGGAGAGATGAAGAGAAGTTGAATAACGGGTACAAATGTATGTTTGATAGAGTAAATAAGATCTAGTTTTAGATAGATCAGTAGCTTGACTAGACTTTATAATATCTTTTTTATAAAGACACTTCTATAAAGCAATACAATGTCTGTTGTATATTTCAAAATAGCTAGAAGAGAAGAAGTCAAATGATTCCAGCAGAAAGAAAAGGCAAATATTTAAGGTGATGGATATTCCAAGTACACTGATTTAATCTTTGCCAACTATATGAATGTATTAAATTACCACATGTACCCCCAAACTATGTATATTTATTATGCATCAATAAACATTTTTCAATTAAAAAAAATAGAGCTGACTAGCCGTGAGTGGTGGCTCACGCCTGTAATCCCAGCACTTGGGAGGCTGAGGCGGGCGGATCACAGGTCAGGAGATTGAGACCACCCTGGCTAATACGGTGAAACCCCGTCTCTACTAAAAATACAAAAAATTAGCCAGGTGTGGTGGTGGGCGCCTGTAGTCCCAGCTACTGGGGAGGCTGAGGCAGGAGAATGGCGTGAACCCAGGAGGCGGAGCTTGCAGTGAGCGGAGATCGTGCCACTGCACTCCAGCCTGGGTGACAGAGCGAGACCGTCTCAAAAAAAAAAAAAAATTAATGGAGCTGACTATGATTTGTCTTTTTATGTACATATGTTACACATCAATAACATTTTTTAAAAATAACAAAATCTCATGGTGTTCTGATGTTAAGTTAGTCCTGGGTTGAAAGGATCATCCTGTTGGTCTGGATAACTGCACATAAAGTAAGAATAAAGACACCTCAGAAGTGGAAAGCCATTTTGAATAGAGTTTAGGATTTTGCAGTGCCCATTCAGAGTTCTGCTACTGCTGCTTCTACCTCATCAGTCACAGGCCATGGTCCTCCTCCATCTCCCCACCTCATCACTAGAGCTGTCAGACCTCTGGCTCTTATTCAAGCTGTGAAATGGCACACAATTCGAAACTTATTTACTGGGTCTGAGCCAAGGCCATATCCCATTCCTGCTCGTGCATCTCAGTTGGCTCAGCACAAACTTCCATTCCCTTCACTTTCAGTCAGGATCCAGATAAGCCAGGACAGAGCTGGAGCTCCAGTGGCCTGATTAGAAATCTTTCCATCCAAGCTTAAAGAGAGGGTTGGGAGTTTCAGCTCCTGACACCCAGTGGGTGGTTTCACAAGTTTTAGAGGGTGACTGTTCGGGTGATTGGCAGCGCAGGCAAAGAGGGAAAAGTCTTTTCTGTGAATGTCACAGGCAGGGTTGCAACGCGGTGTGAGCATGGAGCAGCCTGGCACAAAGCAGCGTTGAGAGTCCCCTGGCTGGCTGCCAGGATGATGTCAGATCCTGGATACTGCCCCATTCAGTCAAAGCCCTGCAGCCTGAAATGGCGCATGTCCCCGCGGGTCAGCTGGCCTGGAGAAAACAACACGCCCTCAACGTGACAGTCCCCACATTCTGCAGACTTAAAAGGGAAATCTTTTAGATTCTGCCTGGACTCCTGGGGATTGGCCCTGGCCTTGCCCTGGGGCTACAAAGAGGAAGAAAATATGGAAAGGACTGTGTGTAGCTGCGATGGATTCTTCAACTGATCAGAGGTGGTTTCCTGCCTGCGAGGAGTTGGTACCCTGAGCTTCTTGTTCCTTGGATCCCTCCTTTCCTCTGCTGCTGATGCCCCTGACACCTCACCCCCTCCCTATTGCTTCTCCTCACCCCACCTCACTCCCACGGATGTCTGCTTTTTTATTGTGAATTTCAGCTCCCTGCTTGTTTCACCTCCAGTTACTCAAAGGTTTGCCCCAGTGTTGCTCTCCCTTTAAAAGACTCCATTCCTAGGCCTCCCTGCTCCATTCTCTTATGCCCTTCCCTGGCTTTCTCAGATTTTCATTTTCATTTCCCTTTCCATTTCTATAAAGGCAGGATGCAGAGCAAGGCCAGCAGAGGGCAAAGAGCCCGAGAGTTGGGATCAGGAGATAGGAACGTGTTGGCGTGTGGCTCTGGACAAACCAAAGAGACTGTATCTGGTCATCCGTGTTCCCCACTGTTGGTGAGGCTGGGTCACCCAGGCCAGAACTCCAGTGCTGTGGGGTGTGCCAGTGTTGGTGCTGTGGTGGAAGCAAGGAATGGGACTCTGCCCTGACTTGTGCACACCTACCGAGTAACAAAATCTTTACCCCTCCCTCCCTCCTTCTCTCTCTCTCTCTCTATCACTTACACACACACACACACACACACACACAATCTTACCTAGAGGCTGAATCAGAATGTTTCTTAGGCTTGACTCACTTTAGCAGCTCCTTGCTGTCAGGTGTAACTCCACACCCCATTTTATTTTTCAAAATTTTGTGAAATGAAGACATTAATTCAAGGCTGATTTTCTTTTGCCACAGATGTCCACATAATTGTCGGATCCTCATACTGGTGAAGGTGGTCTGCTGTCCTTATCTCAAGGCAGACAAAGGGAATGACAGTTAGATCCTGGGAGACACGATAAGGCAAAGCGAATCAGAGATGTAGAGAGCAGAGCCTGGTGGAATTAGAAATAGAATTGCACTAGGGAAGAGCACTGGGTTACGTTTGGGTTTCTGCAGAATCCACTTGACCTGCTTCCTTATTGGTCCCTTGTGGCTACCACTAAGTTCTGTGCTCAAAGGGACAGTATTTTTCTGATTAGCCAAACCCTCTGCTTATATTTGCACCCAGATCCTTATATGATGTGATTAGTTCTCAGTTATCCTCCAGCATCAATTAATTAGGATAAGTATTTCTCACTTTCAGAACTATTTACACAGAGATGGGATTTTGTTTCAAAGTAGAAGGGCAAATGTAAATTGGAATATCTGTGTGAATACTCAAAATCCAAGTCAAAGAGAGTTCAAGTTTACTGTGGACTCAGGACTGCAATATGACCTAAGGATTAACTTTCTGTCAGAATATGCAGTATGTTGCTTTCTAGGAAGAAGAAGAGGAAGAAGGAGGAGGAGGAGGAAGAGGAGAAGAAGAAGAAGAAGAAGAAGAAGAAGAAGAAGAAGAAGAAGAAGAAGAAGAAGAAG
>NW_012118376.1:7510076-7517078 GCF_000951035.1 Colobus angolensis palliatus
GAAGAGGAGGAGGAGAAAAAACATATATTTTAATGGCTGCTATGTGCTAGGCACTTTACGTATATTAATTTATTTGATACTGATCATAACTCTCTAAAGAGATATTTAATTCCCTTTTCACAAATGAGGCAACTTGAAGAGGATACAGAGCAGCCACAGAGCCAAAGCCAGAGTTGTAACCTACCCGCTGAAGCTACTAATTCCATGTGACCTCATCAAACCATAACTCTGCCATCTTCTTTCACCACATTTAATTTCATTTTGTTCTTGGTACTATGCTGGTGCTATGGCTATTATAAAAGAATAAGATGATCCCTCCCTTTGAAAGCTTACTCATTTTAGAGAAATTAGAACCACAGACACAAAAGCATTAGAGCACATTTGGTATATAACTGAGATGGAGGAGGATCTTGAGTTAATGAGTGAATCTGATTCAACTAAGTACAAATAGATGGATGTCAGATGAGGTCCAATTAGGGAATCCACCCTAGACCACATGGAAAGGTTTCATGCAGGGGGTGGCACTAGATCCTGAAAGATAACGTTGGCATAGTGAGCAAGGAAAGATTGGCTGGCTATCTCGGGGCAAGAAATTCAATCCTCTGCAGTGGTTAACCCCAATACATTCATTTCCATGGTAGTTGGTAATAAAGAGATTTAAATTATACCTGAATTTGATAATAAACTATTGTTGTAAGTTATCTTTTATTTTTCTGTTCCTTATTTTCTTTTTCTATGTCCTTTTAAAATTCTGCCTTTCATATGGAGGGTTTTTCTTTTTTTCTGCTTATACAAAACTAAGCAAAGGGGCTGTTCATAGAGAAAGCTTCTCTTCTTTTTGGAATTGCCTATTTAATCCCTGGAAGCCTCAACTGCATTCCCCTATAA
This sequence comes from Colobus angolensis palliatus, assembly GCF_000951035.1. Taxonomy (NCBI): domain Eukaryota; kingdom Metazoa; phylum Chordata; class Mammalia; order Primates; family Cercopithecidae; genus Colobus; species Colobus angolensis. The sequence continues at coordinate 7,510,965 of NW_012118376.1, forward strand.
CTGTGTTGTTTGAAATTTGTGCCAATAATTGACAGGAGTGTAAATAGCCTGGCTCTTTCACCTCTCTGGGAGGATGACTCTGTAGCAGGTGTTCTGGATCCCAGAACTTCCTCAATGGAAATTCATTTCAGTTGCCACAGTCATAGCTGGGTTGATCATCCACTTCTAATCATCTTCCCTGTCTCACTTTCTTATCCCACTTGCCCACTTCTTACCTCCCAAATAAACTACTAGCATTCTAATCCTTGCCTCTGATTCTGCTTCTAGGAGAGCCCAAACTAAGACAAACATATAAATAGATCTATAGTCAGAGAATGAAAAACAAAGGGAAATTGTATATATTTATGAATGAATTATATTTTCCATATGTGACATCAGTTGCAATATTTATACTGAATATGGGCTATATTGGTACAATAAACTCAAAATTTCAAACGATTAAAAATAATTTTCCTAGTTGATTTTTTAAAATGCTTTGTTATTTTCATTTGCTTATGAAAATAGCTAGTGACTTAAGAATTTTTCAGGATTTCAAATAAAATAATGAAGCCACTAATTAAAAGACTCTTTCTCAACTGCCTACCTTGTTCCTACAAGCTATTCTACGTTAGAGAAGTTTTACTTTGCCCATTGATGTTAAGCACCAGCTTAAAATGCATGTCTGCTATAGTTTTTCTTCATATTATTCCTGGTTTTAGAAAAATTATTGTTTTCATTTAGTCTCTTTTCTCCAAGGTGCTTGACCGGATAGGAAAGATGGATGTAAACAATAATATAAGCTGAATAATTTTCAAATCTATCTGCTTAATTACAAGTATTTGCCCACAGAACTCCAAACAAGGTTCGCTGTGGATAATGCATTTTATGTTTTTGAAAAGAAGTTGCATCTTTATCTGCTAAAGATATGGCCACTTTCATAGGAAACCTGTATGTCCAGATTTCCAGGAAGACTTGGGATGAGAGCATTGGAGACCAGGAAGACACCGGTCTCAGCTCACATCTCATATTCCAACACATGTATAAGATTCTCATCTGACCATAAATTTCTTCTGCTGGCATATTTCAGTTTTAAGTAATTTAATTTCTTTATGGACCATGCTTATTTTCTTCATATTAGTTTTTATCTGTCTTGTCTTTCTAGTTTCTGAAACTTCATCTAGCTCTCTTCCTCTTTGTTATTTCCTTCAGACTTTTCTAAAAACAGTTTGTACCCAAGAGGATTTCATTATCCCCAGAATACACTTCCCAAGGGAATCTTCTAGTCTATGATCAGCTGTAAATTGCACTCCAATTCTTCCGTGTGTAATCTAGTTTTTCCTTCAGCTAGGCTGTAAGCCCTTGAAGGCAGGAATTGAAGAGTCTTTCTGTATTTACCGTAAAGCAGCACTGACCACGTAGTAAGAATCAATACAGACTGACTCGTTGGTTCACTCGTGCACTCTAGGACAATACATACAAAATCTGCAGGTCCTTTAAATTTAATTGAGAATTCAAACTAGGAAATTGCACATAGAATGGCACCTCCACCAAGGCTATCTTGCTTATCCAAACAATTTTGCAGCTGTTTACGGCTGTATAGCTTACAAAGCACTTTTAAATGTTGTGTTTATTTCATCCTCACAGTAGACATTTTAGGTAGAAAAGGCAGGGATTAGATCTCCATTTCACAGTTGAGAAACCAAGGGTAAGGGATTTGCACATGGTTATGAGGCTGGTATATTATGGAACTGGAACGAGGGCCCAAGCCTTTTCAAATCAATTTATTCCATAAAGATCTTACTACCTATAGTGCTGTGTATTAAACTGGAACTAGGCTCAAAGGAAATTTACCATATATTCCTGAGCATCGTATTCACCCAATTTTATGACCAGCCTTAAAGATGCCCCATGAAGTGCTTTCAGTTAATGCTTACGAGCTTAGGTACTGTGTCAGCTTGCCCGAGCTTCGCCACTTAATCTCTGTAAGCTTCAGTTTGCTCAGCTCTAAAATGGAGATGATAAGTATACTTACCTCCTAGGCTCTTTGTTAAGATTGGGCCAGACTATATAGCAAGGATTTAGCATAGTGCCTCCATAAATATTAGCAATTATCCCATTATTCCTTTGTAATCTTTGGACCTTTTTATCTCTGCCTTGGAAATCATAGCCATTGTTTTGAAACTTCATTGGCTTAACTCTTATATTTTTAAGCTTACTTTTATTCTAGTCTACATGTAATAAAATGTACCCACCAGCAATGTGTCAGAGTTTTAGTTGCTCTGTATTCTTACCAATACATAGTATTTGCAGTCTTCTTCATTTTCGCCATGTTAGTGGGCATATTGTTGTATCTCATTGTAATTTTAATTTGCATTTCTCTGACAATCAGTGATACTGAGCACCTTTTCATGTGCTTAGTTGCCATTCGTAAGTCTATTTTTGTGAAGTGGCTGCTCAAATCTTCCAATTTTTAATTGATTACCTGACTTCTTATTGAGTTCAAAAGTTCCTTATATATTCTGATTCTTCATCAAATATATGTATTGTACTAGTCAGGGTTCTCTGGAGGGACAGAACTAATGGAATATATATATATACATATATATATACACACACATATATATACACACACATATATATACATAAAAATATATATATATAAAGGGGAGTTTGTTAAGTATTAACTGACACGATCACAAGGTCCCACAACAGGCTGTCTGCAGGCTGAGGAGCAAGGAGAACCAGTCCTAGTTCCAAAACTGAAGACCTCTGGAGTCCAATGTTGGTTGGAGAAGGATTTAGGCTGGGAAGCTAGGCCGTTCTCTGCTTTCACATTTCTCTGCCTGCTTTATATCCTAGCTGTGTTGGCAGCTGATTAGATTGTGCCCACCCAGATTAAGGGTGGATCTTCCTTTCTCAGCCCACTGACTCAAATGTTAATCTTTTGACAACATCCTCGCAGACACACTCAGGATCAATACTTTGTATCCTTCAATCCAATCAAGTTGACACTCGGTATTAACCATCACAAGTATTATAAATATTTTCTCTCAGTCTATGATTTCTCTTTTTATTTTCTTAGTGGTATTTTTCAAGGAACATAAAACTTTAATTTTGAAAAAGTCTAATTTATCAAATTTTTTTTTTTTACGACTTGTTTTTGTTTTGCATTCTAAGAAATCTTCACCAACTCCAAGGTTGCAAGTACTTACTCTTGTGTTTTATCCTAGTTTTATATGTTAACTTCTTACGTTTAAATGTGTGATCCATTTTGAGTTAATTTTTGTGTATCACGTGACATAAGGGTGGCGGTCTATTTTTTTGCCTAGTACTATCCAATTATTTCAACACCATTTGTTGGAAAGATTATCCTTTTCTCATTGAATTGCCATGGCATCTTTTTAAAAGTCTATTTACCATTGATGTGTGGGCCTATTTCTGATCTCTCCGTTAATCTAAATGCCTGTTGTTCTGCTGATACCAGACTCTTCGGTTTCTTTAGCTTTATAGTAAGTCTTGAAATAAGGCAGTGTAAATTCTTCAACTGTGTTCTTTTTCAAAATTGTTTTGGTTCATCTAGGTACTGTGCATTCCCATATAGATGTATAATTAGCTCATGAATTTCTTACTACACATACATACAAAAACTTACTTGGAGTTTGATTGGAATTGCATTGAATCTATACATCAATTTGGGGAGAATTCACATCGTAACAATATTGAATCTTCTAATTTGGGTATGGCATAACATTCCATTTATTTAGGTCTTTTAAATTTTTTCTCAGCAGTATTTTCTAGACTTCAGTATACAGGCATTGTACATATTTTGTTAAATTTATCTCAGTGTTCCATGTTTTTAGAAGCTATTATAGTATTCCATGTTTTAGAAGCTATTGCACACTGAATGTTAAAACTTTATTATCAAATTATTCATTGTAGTAGATGTAAACACAAATGATTTTGGACTTGAATCATGTAAACGTGTTAAATTTACTTCTTAATTTGTAAATTTCTTAGGATTTTCTATGTACAGAACTAAGTTTTCTGCAAATGCATTTTTATATATGTATTAGTCTGTTTTTTATTGTTGAATATTATTTACTTTTATGAATATACCCCAATTTTTAAACCATTCACTTGTCAATTGACATCTGGGTTATTTTCAGTTTTGAGGCATTACAAATAAAGTTCCTATGAACATTTTTAACAATTTTTTGTGAGGACATGTGTTTTAATTTCTCTTTGGTAAATATCAAGGAATAGAATGGCTGGATCAGAGTACAGGTGCACATTTACCTTTGTAAGAAAACGCCAAAATATTTACTCAAGTGGTCATGCTATTTTACATTACCATTAGCAGAAAACTCAGTGCATTTCTTCACACTGCAAGTGAGAAATAAGGAAGAAATACTGTAAGTAGCCTCAGCTCTCATTTTGATGCTTGCTGTAGTGGTCATTTTCTTCCTTTTAACCACCTTCTGGATGACCATCTATGCTCCAGCCACCTGCTGCCTCTCAGAGGCTTAAGCATACAAAACAGTTCCTGCCTCGTGGCCTCCATGCACGTTTATCTCTCGGCCCAGGACACTCTTCCTGTGGCTCCTGACAGGCCACCTCTTTCTTGTTGATCAGTTCTCAGATCGTGTATCACTTCCTGCGAGGCCTTTTTTAACCACTCTGTCTAGGTAGCTCCCGCCCCCACCCCATTGTTCTCTATTGTTTCTTTCCTTTGTAGCACTCATTACTACTTGGAATTTTATTATTATTTGTTTATACTTGGTTTTGACTATCTCTCTAGCTAAACAGTAAGTTCAATGAGAGCAGTTTTATCTACCACATAAATATAAGTGCCAAGGTTAGAACAGAGTAGATGCTCAATTAATATTTGCTGATTGAATAAATGAGCATCCCCCTCTTGGAGAACTTCAGAGTCATTGCCCTACCTTGACCCCCTCCTCTACATGTGATTGCCAGACTTTGTGCCACCTGACCCTGCCACCCTGGATGACTCACAATGCACATTCCCATGTTGAAGGCTCTGAAAAGCCCTACAGGAAAAAGAAAATTATATTTTACTCAGTATTTCTCAAAAGTATTTGATAATCGAATCCTTTCTTTGTGGCTTCTTTATTTGCTTCCTACACAAGAGCATCCTGTAGAATCCTTATTTGGGAGATTTTAGTCAAAGCCAAAGCTAGATCCCAGTTCAATTAAGCAGACTGAGTTGAATGCATGAATGATTAACATCCCTTCCTCCCCTTTCTCCTCTTCAGAAACGATGAGGTGAAGAATATGGCGAAGAACAGTGCTATGTGTTCCACATACTTGATCAATAAAAATACCTTTTTGTATTTGATGCAGTTCAGTTCTTTTATATTTTGATGTCTCCCTCAAAATGAATTTATCAAATCAGCTGATCAAAGTGTCTTGCCTTCATTTGAATAAATTTTTCAATACAAGTAAAACGAGGCTAAATAGGATTGTAAAATAGGAATTGTGAAGTTTCCTATAATTCTTGTATACTTTGAACATCTTCAAACATTTTCCAGACTATAAATGTTTAGTACATATAGGACTACTAAAGTTGGTTGCTTCTCCTTTTGGGAGCATATTTTCCTTTAAGTCTTTGAGCACAGTTATAGTAGCAGCTTTAAAGTATCTGCCTGCTAAATTCATCTGTGTTATTTCAGGGTTGGTCTCCCTTGATTGCCTTTTTCTCTTGAATATGAGTCACATTTTTCTTTTTTGTTTTGTATGTCTAGCAATTTTTTATTGTACTCTTGACATTGTGAGCAATACATTAAGGAGATTCTCTATTCTGTTATTAGGTTGGTACAAACGTAATTGCGATTTTGCCATTATTTTAAATTACTTTTGCACCAACCTAATATGTTCCTTCAAAGAATATTAACTTTTTTAAAGCAAGCAGAACCAAAGTCTTCAATAGAAGTTCAGTGCTTAGCCTTAATTGGATTGCTTGGAGTCTGCCCCACACATGGTGATTCTAGAGTCAGCCAGAAATATGAGCAGTTTATGAGCAGATTTGTGGACTCTTCCTCTCTGACTCCGTTCTTTCTGGAATTTCTCCCCTCTCTTTCTTTCTTTCTTTCTTTCTTTCTTTCTTTCTTTCTTTCT